>NC_092208.1:28724215-28820477 GCF_043381705.1 Parasteatoda tepidariorum | reverse complement strand
TATAATTATAAAAATAAATCTTAAGGTTTCTATAGAATTCGCTGTAACAGAATTTATCTTAACATAACACAAAATACCCTTTTTTTGAGCTCTTATTTTAAAAAACACCAATTTTCGTATATCTATTTTCATTTTAAAAAAATGTCCTTTGTTAGCAAGATTTATACAGAGACTAAAAAATAATAAAAAAATACAGAAAAGAAACGAACTATGTGTGGCACGAGAAGTTTAATAGGAACGAAAATAATTTTACTCCAGGCAAAAGACGTCATGGCTTCCAAGGAATGCATCAGAGCATACCATTAATTTTGCGAGAAGCAAAAAGTCTCTTTGCCAGGTAAAACCATCGATCCTCGTCTATGCACACACGAGTTGCTTTTCCTCGTACTCATTCAATGAGTCAGTAAGCCGAATTTCCTGCTCCATCCAAAAAGCTATTTATAAAATTTTGTAACGCTTCTCTTATGCTCCCACTGAAGCTTCAGAGTAAACTATATAATATATGTTCTGCGAATGATATATATTTGAAAAATTTGATATTAATATTTTAACTATTTTCTTGCTATTTTTTACATTTAAAAAAAATTAATTTCTGATGGAAATTAATAATGGAACTGCTTAGTGTATGTAGGTAGTGAATGTCATTTAAAAATAGGTTTTCAGTAGAAAATTTTCGCATTTAAAATTTGTTCAAGTATGCAAATGAATTCTTTTAGCAAAGGTTTCTGTAAATAGAGGTGGTAAGAGTTAATGTGGAAGCAGTTTTGCAGTGGAGAAGAATGCAAGTACATTTGGCATGAAACAGGAATATCGATTAAAATAAGTTATAAAAATAAAAAGCCAATAGTATGACGTGATTATATTATTTATGAAGCAATAAGTATGACTCGAAATAACATGCAAAACACCCTAATATTATCCATATAGTATAAATATGTTAAAATGTTAATTCAATTGTTTTTTTTTTGTTTTTTTCAGAAAGGCAACGAATCAAGAACAAAATCATAATTAAGCTTCATGCAATTTGATCAGCGTACGTAAAACTTCAAATATCTAGTCCATATATGACTACCTAAAATATTTATTCAGGCCACTTGCTACTTCAAACAAATCGATATTAAAATGGAAATCAACCTCGTCATAGATATTTGAACTTTTCTGTATGTTAATCTTATAAATCTGGAAGTACTTATAAGTTCCGTATTTGATTTTTCTGACCTGTTTCTGAGAAGCGATAATAAAGATTTAAACAATGTTAATAATCATCAATAAATAAAAATATTAAAGGTTCAAAATGATCAAAGAAATATATATTAAATTTTAATTACTTTCACTTTAGCATTTTTGCCCCGGTTTTCTTATTTTTCAGCAAACGACGGTTTATATTTCACAGAATTTGAACTTAACCACAAAATGTTGGAAGTTCTTGTGGATCTACCAAAGTTTTCTATTCCGCAAATTGTTTACACGTGTATCGTTTCAGTACTTTTACATTGTCATTGTTTAATCACATCCTTAGTTGTTTTTTCTCAGTTCAGGAAACTTCTTTCGTGTAGAACTTTTCTTATAATAATAATAAAGGTAATAATTTTCATTCATGTCACCTAAAAAGTACTTTAAAAAAATAACAGAACACACAATTTCATTGAGTCAAATTAAACATGAAAAACTCTTAATACAAGAACATGAAGTAAATAAAAATAAGAAAAATCTTGATTTGTACCATCAATGAGTGACTTCATAGGAACAGCTAGAAAGAAAACTATGGTTAAATAGAGCAAAATTTAAAAAAAAAAGCAAAATTTAGCATTGGTAAACTTATGAGCTTCACAAAATATTGTGCTGAGCTAAAGATTAGAACTCTAATGAAATTCCTGTGTTATCAATTGAAAAGCATGTTATTTGTAATAATTTATGGTTATTTAAAATAGAGGTTCATAAATATGAAACACCTAACAAGAAAAAAAAAAACCCTTTTCATTCTTTTTGCATTTTAATTTCAATGTGAATAAAAGTATAAACGGCTTTTAAGTCATAAAAAAGTGTCCAACTGTTTTTGCATCCACTTTGAAAACATAAAGAGAAACGTTAATATTTCATTCCTTCACTTTCGACGTTCCGTGAACATCTAGCAATTAGCAGATGCGACATGCTATAATTCTGGGCTGAGGCGTGACAATAACCGAACTCCCCTTACTGCAGCTTTTAACAAGTGATGACCATGAATTATGGAATCCCTGCTGGAAAGTAATGTAAGCAATGCTAGAAAGATGGCGCTGTTGAGAACTGCTTCACCTGCTGATGCCAAATGGATTGCAAAAAGGCATCAAATTTCCTGTCTGGCGGCTGTTGCAATCGGGAAAATGTTTCACTTATTTGTAATGACAAGTAGATGCACTTTCCTTTCCTCTGAAAGTTGTAATCGGTATTTTTAAAAACGAATTAATGCTCTTTTTAGAAGGAATTGTGAAAGAAGTATATCTTGTACTTAAGTGCTCATTCTTAAATTTCTATAATTTTATCCTAGAAGCAATTTAAATAATAACCAGAGAATTTGAGACCATTTGAAATGTTCGAATCAAGATTTATGCTTCATTTCCTTAATTTAATTGACGAAAATACTTTTTTTTTTATTAAGAAAATAAGGCATTGTTGTAAGGAACTTGTCTAATTCACAAGGATTTCCGAGATATAATTTTACTGTAGATAATCAATAACCTTATAGCATTTATATTGTGGTAATGTGTAAATCTCATTGCTTTTTATCTAAAATGATGTTTGATGCTGAAATCAAAGATACTAATTTTAATGCTGGGGCAATTTAATCTTTAGTCCTTTTGAGTTCTGGTTCCTTAAATTGAATGATAGAATGGTTTATATTAATTCGTTAAACATTTGATGCCCTCCGTTGGACAACAAAAATAGTTGAATGTGTACTAGTTCGAAAATAATGTAGAGAAGACTTACAAATTCATAGAACTGAGACTAATTCCTAAATACAACAGTGGAGTTGAACCGCTAATCAAATAAAGCAATCGATTACGCTATCGATCGACAGGGTTATACAAAAAATTGAAATTTCGTCTTTTAATTTATAGGTAAATCAAGTCTCTTCAATAACCTTTACGAAGTAAAACAATAATGATAAATAATATTAGCGAAAAATCATAGAATAATATCATCAGAATAATATTAGCGTTTTGCAAAGTTATTTTATCTTATTTTCATGTATCCCGCCATTGTGAAATATACTTCCTTGCCATTTCATATGCATTTGTACTATCACTAAAGATATCAAAGTGATCAATAAAATAAATAAAGTTTTTAAACTTATTTTACTAAACAGTATGAATCACAATAAATATCAAGGCATAAATTTAGTTTTAAAAAAAAAGCCTTAAACAAAAACCACCTTAAAAAATTATGCTGAATATATTATTCAAAAATAAACTTAAGATTTGTAACTTAATATAATATACATTTACCAAGATGTTTTGATTTTTAGCATCGAAAGAGTATTAAACTTCTCACATTTCCAATTACAACTTTCTGGAGTATTTTTGAATACCTTTTGGTTAGTTACACTACAACTTGAGAGGCATAGCTGCTACACGTAAGTTCCACACTTTGGTAGCGTATGGAAATCAGGTCTTTCATGAATTTCAAATTTCGGCCGTCGAGGAAGCAAATGACAAGTTGCGCCGACAATTTTCAAGTGAATGTGGCACCTGTCATACCAGGCGCTTTCTCAAATGTTTCGAGTTTCTGCTGAACAGCCACCTTAAATCTATTCTACAACTTCAGAAAATGTTTCTTCGTAAGGGAGTTAATAAGTTTAAACTTTATTTCGTACGGATATTTAACATATCTAGTGTTAGTTAAACACAGGAAAACGTACTTAGTAACGTATAATCAAATCGCACTTAGATCAACTATATTAGTAATTTAATTTATCCCATTTGAACAATTGTTTTGAAATCGAAGTGTATATTGCTAGTGAATTCAGGCATGGATTCCGGTGCCAACTTATGACATCTACATAACTTTACTCTATGAAGTTAAGTAGTTCATTGGGTAATGTTTTTCTTCTTCTTTTTTTTTCGATATAAGCGAAAGAATAATTGAATAATAAGCTTAATATGGAAAGGTGTGAACTATAAATTCATTTATTGCATTTTTACTACTGAATATTATTTTTTTACGGTTTATAAACTTAAATGTATTGAACTACAATTTGTTTAAGATTATAAAAGCTAAACTGGCCAACTAATAATATACGTTTTGTGATTACAATTTAAATGAATTGAACATTTACATAATTCATTTTTATTTGAAGAAAAAGTGAACATAAATATATTTCTCTGTCTGTATTCTTTATCAATTTTTTTTTTTGACTCAACACTACAAATCCATACACTCTGAGATATATAAGTAAAATCCATAGAGTTGGCCAATAATATAAACTGCTGTTTGTAGAAAATGCAACACCATGAAGGAATCATCAGAATCAAATGAAATTCGCAGCAAATGTCAATTATAGGATATTATGCAAATTAATAAAGTTTCAGAGCCATCGCGCGTGCGTGGCGCGCGCAGCGCCCTCTGAATTGATGCTGAAAGCGTATAAATAAAGTGCTGTAGCGGGACGTTGAAAATAGTCTATGANTTTTTTTTTTTTTTTTTTTTTTTTTTTTTTTTTTTTTTTTTTTTTTTTTTTTTTGGACTCAACACTACTAATCCATACACTCTGGGATATTTAGGTAAAATCCATGGAGTTGGCCAATAATATATGAACCCAGTTTCCTACTTTGAGAAAAAAATCGAACTAACCGTAGTTTTAATGAACCACATCAGCACTAGTAGAGCAGCCCGATAATTTATATAGTTTTTATATAAAGACTTCAAACTCAATTCGGGGATTTACATGCATAACCATAGCCATGGGCTTCCGTTATCAAGCTACGGATATGATGACCCCTGGTTCAATCCCAGCCAGGGTAAAAGAACATCGTTTTAGAACTCTCTCTAAACACGTACGCCAAACACGCAACTCACATTTTGCACAACAGATGGCAGCACTATACTGTTTCCCCCTGTTTCAAGGTGAACTTGATTTCATTGAAAAAGAAATAATAAAAAAAGAGAAATATAAAAAAAATTATTGTCTGAGCCTCAAACAATGTCAAAGCGCTGTTTTTCTAACGCAACATTTCTTATTGTTATCTTTTTAAGTATAGTTTAACATATTGTTTAGTTTTGTTACTACCTTCTATAGTACTTACTTTCGCAAATTATCTTTAGAATATGTCTGGACTTAAGTATTTAAGCCCTTTATTCGAAATTTACGTCAATTTTAAGTACTTATTGAGGATTTCTTTTCATGTATAGCTATATAAAAAAGATTATCAGCTCAAAGTATAATCTTAAAATGTATAAGAATAGCAAACGATAGAGCTTAAGAAAATGAAAATCTTTAGTAAACTTTATGAATTAGCATGTTTTCTTTTTATAAATATTTACCCATTAGGTGGCGAAGCTCTAGTTTCGGGAACAACTACTCATAATATTTCCAGTTTCCCTTTTATAGATTAATGTTAATTAATGCGTCACTAAATAAAAACTATTACTATCTTTTATTAATTTTCAAGAGAATGAAAAATATTTATTAAGTATTCATATTCTTTTATGAAAATAGGCATACTGAGCAAAATCATCTATCCTCTTTCTTTGAACACAATCCAGGAAAGAGTTTTTTTACTATAATTGCTGAAATTCATTCTACTTCAATACTTGCCAGAAACTGATGAGTTCAGAAAATTTTATTAAAAGTTCTTGATAACTATTTATCCGCATGTTGGTCCCGATATGAGAGATTTGAATTCTCTTATTACTTATTATTCCTTTACTTGATATTGAATATGATTGAGATGGGGATAATCAGATATCTTTATCTGTCTGGCAATTTCGTATGGAAGGTGAACTTCACATATGGTGTAAGTAAGCTGACTATATTGTCCTCAGGAAACTAAAAAAGCAACGTCGAACATCTTTGAGACTTATAGTCAATGGGGTTGTTAAAAAGGGCTTGGGTATTCTGCCCTACTTCGCCAGAAAAGATCTTTTCAGTTCTTGGAGAGTTAGTAGGGTTGATAGGCATCCAGTAATTCTCCTGCTTAGAATCTCCCAAACATGCTCGATTGGGTTCATGTCCGGAAAACACGCTGGCCAATCCATTCGTATGATTCCTTTCATGAAAAGGACATCATTTCCTAAGTTAGAACGATGTGGCCTGCAATTATCGTCTATTAACATGAAGTCATCTTAGATTGCTGCAGCGTAAGGGACTACAATATGTCTCAGGATCATATCCCTATATCGGAGACCGGTCAGTTCCATTTCAAATGATATGGAGATCGAAGATGCCAGCATAGACCATCACTTCCCTACCTCCAAATTTTACAGTATCGTAAACGAACGCAGGATTGTTTCTAGTGCCATGTTCCCTCCTCAAATACGCCTCAGGATGAAAAGAAAAACTGGATTCTTCAGAGAAAAGATTTCTCCTCTATCTCACATGATCTGTTGCCCACTCCCTTCTGGTACAACGGTGATTTGGTGTTAACGTGACACACACCATTGGTCAGCGAGCATACAGACCTACAGCATGAAGACAGTTTCGGACAGTTTGCGTTGAAACTGTGATGCCAATAGCCGAGCGAAGGTGTTGTTGAATAAGAGTGGCATTCATACTTCGGTGTTTCCGAGCCGTTAGCGTTAAATAACTGTCTTCATTAGACGTTGCTCCACGTATACATCCTTGCCTTCATCTTTGCCCTGGATCTCCAAAAAACGGTTCCAGATCCTGGAAATCATGTTTTGTGCAATTACAATGGCTTCTGCTGCTTCGTATTATGTTTGTGCCCCGTCCTTCTAACCGATCAATAACTCTCCAAGCTTCTGATGCGTTTAAATGACATCGTTGGGACATTGCACTCATCGAAACAACTTACTGAATGTCTATCATACTGTTCCGTTTTTTCTTAGATGAAGTTGAAAGCCAAAACAAATTCACTGAGACTCAAAACTCAACATCAAACTCAAAATTTGCATACTGCGAAATTTGAAAATACGAAAAATTTGCATTTGTGACTCTCTTCTTCCATTTTAAGCAAAAACACAAAAATTGCTTATTTATAGATATTTTATACAAGACTTACAATATCATTTAATTGTTTTGATCAGTATATTTGTCTAAATGTGTAAAATTGTTGGGAGTTTTCAGTATACAGCTCAGGAATGGAAGGTGTTGGGAGAAAAATGTGACTTATATGTTTAATTACAGTTTGGCACCAAAGTTCCAGTTTCGGGAACATGATATAAAAGTAAAACTTACCATTTCTTTAATAGATAAACTTTTATTCTGCTTTACATACACAATGTTAAATACAAGAATTATGAAAAAATTCATAAATAAAATATCATAAATCATAAATTTTTCAGCATGCTGCCTAATTGGTATCAGATGTTCCCGTAATTGAAAATAAAAAGCTTGCACAGAAATAAAAAAAAGAAGCAAAAAGTAACGTAAATAAAATAAAGTTATTTTTAAAGAAAATAGTCTTATTTTATCCATGTTTTATTTTCCATGAAATTTAAGCTCAAAAAATTAGATTGTTTTTTAATAAACCTCATATTTGTTTAACACTGGTATTCCTTTGTTTCTTCCTTTCACCAACGCTACTGAATCAAAGATACAAAATCCTGTATTTCCGATTTTTTTAAAGTGTATTTGTTTTTTCAGATTATAACATTTCAAAGTGGTTTTTGTTCCTAATAGATGTTTGCTTAGAAAGTCACATTCAACAGTTAAGCAAATACAAGCTATTTTATTATCTTTTATTTGTTAAAATATTTTTATTATTTTCATTTTATAACATAATTTCTCTTTTATGTGTATATAATTGTTTCCTTTGGGAATAACTAGGTACCCTCTTTTGTATCTTTATAATTAGTCATATTTTTAATTTGTCTTCTTTGTTTTTAACTTATTAAACTTATTAAAATAAATTAAATAAGAAAAATAACACGCATTTCTTTCTAAATATACAAGTTAAATAGTTTCAATTAAGGTACTTGCTTTTTTTTCTGCGCCTAATTCTTTCTTTCCATTTTTTTATTTAAAGACATACTTTTATTTATCTTTTAGTTGTATTTTTTATGATCATTATTCCTTGGTTAGAGCTTATTGTATTTGCAAATTAAAGGGAAACAAAATTAATGCTTTATTCATTAATAATTTTTATTAATTCATTTTTATTAAGATATTTTAATTTTGCGAAACATTTTGTAGCATTTTCTCATTTTGAAAATTTTTATTTACGTAAAAGATATAATTTAATGGATTTTTGAAGTGTATATTTCAGATTATTTATAATTAACGTAGCAAAGTTGTATACATTTTTCAAAGAAAAATAAAAGCAATATTTATGCCATGCGACTTAAAAATATTAGTACGAACGAAACTAAATGAAACCGCAAAACTCATAACATATATTTCATAGGGAAATGCAATCTCTTTTTAACGATATTTGTAAAAATAAAACTTTTTTTTCTCGTTTTCAAGGGAGAAAGTAAGTTGAAATTTTCAAATTTTTTACATCACTTCCCGCAGCCATTCCTTTTATTTTTGCTGCGATTATTTTCAATTTGTTCTTCTGAGCCACTTCACAAGGTATGCCGCGGGCGAATTTGATAGGATATGAAGTTGATTCTATGTAGTATGCACAGTTGCTCAGACAGATATATGCAAATTTGGACTCCTCTTCTGATTAAACAATTCCTCTAGAATCCCCCTTCCCTATACGCCGCTCCCCGCAAAGCGTAATTAGGGTTGCCAGAATCGTTGCTAGAATAATCCTTTTTCTGGCAGCTCGCCCAGAAATTGAGACGGTGTTCGCCAACTCATAATGAAAATGGATCATACTTGGCTTCTGATAAATGGACTCAAAATTGAAAATGAAGAAGTAACGAACTTTAAATTCAGATTTAAAACAAGGTATAACGTATTTTCAGTTAGAAGATAGCTCTCCGAAAATTGAGAAATTAATCTAAAGATATTGCACAAAATGATATTTTATGCAAATTATGTGATGGTAAAGTTTTTGGAAAAGAATAATTAATGCAGATGGATTTTCTTCATTAAGTTTCGGACAGATTTTTTTTGTGTTTTTTGTGATAAATGTTTTGCTCTGCTTTCATGAAAACAATTGTTGAATAAATTTGCACAGTTATATAGTTTCTAATTCGTGTTATATAGTAACTAAAGTATTCTAATAACTGAGGAAAACCAATTTTTGAAATGTTTAGTTTAAACAGTTGTGTGACCATTTGCTAAAATGATATGAATGTATTGAAACATAAAGGGAAAAAATCAAATTGTCAAATGGTAGTAAATGATCAAAATTTAAAATAAAAAAATAAATAAATGAAATTTATTTATTTATTTATTTTAAATCAATAAATAAATATATGTTTTTCAATATTTTATTTTATAACCGACCCAATTCTGTGTTTACGATTTTCAACGTTCAACTCCGTAGCCTTCTAATTTTGAATCTAACTCAGAAGAAAAGGGAAATGCTGAATCGAGTATTTCGACAAACCGAAATTCGTGGAGGACTTTTTGATTGAACTAACTTATAGTGTCATTGCACGGAGAGGAACATTACGAAAGCCTCCCATGGATAACCAAACAGCTTGAGAATTTCAACCTATGTTCTGTCTATCACTGATGATATTTTATGTCACCACTGTGGTTGCTGCAACCCGGATGTAGAATTCTTGTCGACCCACCAAAGTTGGGATTCGAACCTGGGCCGTCTCATAGGGAGACGTAAGCTTTATTCCCTGAGCCTCCACTTTTCAGATTTACAATATTAAATTTAGGGAATAAATTTAGTATTGAGTAAAGTAAAACAATGGTGCAACAGTCTATTTTGCAACTGAGTAACTAAGGTAAGGTCCGATAAACTAAGGCTTAACATATACTGTACATTAAACAAGACTTTATTTGTTTTTAAAGTCTTACATCTGAAAACGCAAAGAAATTGATAAAAATTTATAAAATGCAACTTTTTGTTCTTTTAATTTGACTATAAAATGTAAAGTAAAAGTTTGATCAGTACGTCCAAAATTTATTTCTTAAATAAGCATGTTGGGGACAGCAATGCGCAATTTAAGTTATAAAAAATAATAAAAATATTTTTAGATATCTGATTTTGAAACAGAGGGAATAGCAAATAAATTCGTTTTAATCTTAATGTTATGTTTTTCTTTTTAATTGTGATTTTGCTTCCTTTGTAATAATCATAACATACGCTCGAATTTATATTAAAAAGAAAATCCCATTGTTTTAGAAAAATACGAATGTAATACTTTGTTTCGTATAAAAATCTGGAATTTACTGATTTTGCCATAAATTTAGCTTTATTTAGACATAAATCAACGAATTTCAGATTTGATTTAGACGTAAATCAAGCAATTCCTAATTATTCCTAAGTAATCCTGAAGTGTTATTCGGGTTCATTAAATAAATTCATTCGCGTTTAGAACGTTTGTAATTTTTTTTAGTAATTTGTTTGCTGTTATATTTTTTATTATTTAATATTTTCACCACATGATTAAAAAAGTAATAGAATTTTCGTTCTATAATTTAAACTGCAAAAAGACAGTCTTCTGCTGTCATACTATAAGTTGCAGGCTTATTATATTTTTAAAAAATAGATAAATAAAATATTTATAAACAGTTTCACAAGCTGATTCATCAATTCACTAATAAGCTGATTTCAAAGATTTTTTTGATTCGCAAATCCATAGTTTCTTTATTTTCTTCACTCACTATATCAATAATATTTTTTTGGAATTGCTCTCCTGGAATGGTTAGATTTTTGCATGCCTTTTAAAAAGGCATGCAAAAAATCTAACATGCCACCTCGTTTAAAATGAAAGGAAAAGGAAACAAAAACCAACGCCATCAAAAATTGCATACAAACAATTGGTAATCATCATATGTATTTTATTAATTAACCAATAAAATTTTTTGGGTAGTTATTCTAACAGCACTAAAAATAGCATGTAGAAATCTAAAATGACACCTCGTATAAAATAGAAGTTTAAAAGAAGAAATAAGGAGAATAAGAAGAAATAAGGTTGTCTGCTGTTTGTTATTAACTGAATTTTGAGATCCTTTTGTCAGAAAAATTTTCAGTTACTGTCAGTTATTATATTTATTTAAAAGTGTCTCTTAAATTTAAGGACTGTTAGACATGGTAGGTAATTAAAAATAAAGTAAGATAATTCTTAGAGAAATCTCGTGTTAATTTTTCAAAAACACGCGGAAACCGTCTTTAATTAAGGTTTTCATTTAATTTTGAGATTCCGTACGAAATATATTTCGTAATTTATCAGGTTTCTCGCTGTGTAAAAAACAGAAAATGCTGCTCAATGCCATAATGAAACCCATTAAATTGGCTATAAATATATTCTTTTTCCTTATACAGATCATTTTCCTTATCCAAAAGTCAAAAAACAAATTCAGTGGGTAATTGAGAAATTGAAAACTTGCAAAAAAGCATGAGGCTGCAAAGCATTTTGAGAAGACGAATACCACATAAAACCATGCTTGAAAATTGCGCAGATTGAACGCAAATGACTACTTGATAGCATCTCGTTAGTCGGATCTCAATCAGTTAAATTTTTTACTATGGGTCAACCTTAACACTAAATCATGAGATATGTGTGACAACGCCGGAGGATCTAATACTGCAGATTGTCATCGTTTCACAGACCTTCCGTCTTTGAGCATGTTTCAGAGTTATTTTTATGTCGTTGTAGAAGTTCAATAATATGAATTATAATACCAATACTACCGATTCCATGTTCAATGGCCAGTAAGTATAAATTAGCAACACTCCTGCAGATAATTTGATAACTATTTGTGTAGTTAGCAAATTTTTTATTTGATTCTATAACTTTTTGTGTGATAAGAAATTTTTTTATACATTTGGAGTATAAATCTACATGTATTTATTCGCTATTTTCGACTTTACAAAGAGGTTTGCAACCCCAGTTCAGAAGCAAATTTTCACCTACTAGATGACGTTTATTTTTCCTCTGAATTTGTCGGTAAAAAAAACTTGTATTTCAGTTTCTTATGTTGTTTCTAGAAATAAGAGAAAATTCTCAGCTTTTACTGATGGATTAAATTTAAAAATAAATTAAACTTTAAAAATAAAGTTTCAAAAGAAATAACGTTACCATCCTGTTTTAATATATTTGATTTCCAATAGAAGCTTTTAGTAATTAATAGATGAACACACTCTGGGAAAAATTATGGTCAGAACTACCTGAAAATAATGAAATTTACTGTGTTTTTGGCTCTATGGGAAAACACCAAAAATATCGGTGATTTTAACCGAAACGCTTTAGTAATAATTTTGGTAATATTAACAATAAAATTTAGTTTTTAAATGTGTATTCAAATTTTGTAAATGAGGGAAAATTGGTAATTTTATCATAATACCTGATAGCATGTCATCAAAACATTTTTCGGTTAAATTTATTTTTCAGTTTTGTAATTTTTATTAAATGTGTAGTAATACGAACTGTTATTTTGAAAACCAGAATTTCTTTTTCACTGTTACCTTATGAAAGGCTTAAATTTTGCACTTTGATTTTTTTTTAAACAAGAATGCTTTTTTATTCATGGAAATGTCATTATCATACAGTAGGACAATTTTTACAGAATATTTTTTCTGTGCAATTATCAAGTGAGTGGTAAATTTATCTATAATATAGATATTTAATTATAATATTTTTATATATATAATATTTATTATTATAATATATAATATTTTTAATTATAATATTTATATAGATTTGTACGATTGAAAATATTTCTATTTATCACATTCGCAGCCTTAATTTTTGATTTGTTATGGTCATCATACATGCATAAGATGTAAAAAATATATACATATCACGTACGAAGGGAAAAATCATCAACTTACCTGACATATGTCTTGTCTTTTCAACGAAAATCAATCTGTCCCAAAAGATATATCTATCAGTAAATCTGACATTCATATCGGCTTTTTTCGCCCTCATGAAGAGAATAGAAAGAATATTTCGTACCAACTGTCTTCATTATAAAAAGTTTTTGTTGGGGCGTATATATAAGACGATTAGAATAAGATAAAAAAGAAAGCTGCATTTTGACCAAGTAGCTTGCTGTAGAAACGAAATTATTTTTATTTTGTAGGTTAATTTTTTCGTGTAAAATTAGTTCCTTTACATTTAAACTTAACTGTCGTGGTCTTAATAATCATAGTTAGCGATCATGTGCAAAGGCAGTCGCGTTATGCTATAATATACATATAATGTTTATGTGTGCATTGTTTTTAGTGTTGACTACAAAAACAGAGCATCAATCACTTACGAACTTAGAAATTTCTTCTGTAAAAATGTAAGAATCATTATAAAAATAAAAAAGTTGGATTATATGTATTCGGACTTACATACACAATATATAAATAAAAAAAAATACAAATTTATAAATATTTTTTTTAAAATTAACTACAGTAAAATAAATAAGTAAATTTTAGCATGCTACAAAAAATCGTAAAAACAAAATATGCTAAATAACTATTACTATAGGCAATTCAGTATAAGATATTTGAATTATTTTCAGAAAAGTAAATTAGCCTCGAATTTCTTATGAGATNAAAAAAAAAAAAAAAAAAAAAAAAAAANATAAATATTTTTTTTAAAATTAACTACAGTAAAATAAATAAGTAAATTTTAGCATGCTACAAAAAATCGTAAAAACAAAATATGCTAAATAACTATTACTATAGGCAATTCAGTATAAGATATTTGAATTATTTTCAGAAAAGTAAATTAGCCTCGAATTTCTTATGAGATAGTCAAAATTAACATTAAAAAAAAAAAGAAAAAAAAACTGGGCACTTTTAATGTTCTCCAATCAACTAAATGTAGGAAAATTCTCGAAAATGGAAAAACAAATTTCTTGAGACTAAGAACAATTTAGATGCATTTTTTTAGAGCTATATGTGTTTGTTTAACTCTAAACTTTATTGCAGCACAATATAATTTTTATATTTCAATATTGCTTAAAATTAAACAAAAAATATCAACTCAGTTTAAAGATAACTCTATGATTAATGAATCATAGTTTTTTTTATCATACTGAAGTGAATTCCACTGGAAAAAATGCATTGCGGAATTTTTATGTTGGGGGGAGGGAAGGAAACACAACATAAGGCACACATGTTTGTTTCTCATCTTTACCCATCAAGGAAGAAAATCAATTATGATAACTTATTTACTTAAGTACTAGTATAAAAATGTGTTTAATTATTTTTCATCAGAAATTTGAAAAAAAAAATTTGGCCGGCAATTTTATATTATATTTTTCTTTTGCATTAATGCCTTAAACAGAAATACAAATTATTTGGAACGAAATTTATGTAATTTTTTGTTTTATTGTATTTTAATGCAGTTCTTGAAAAGTACAGTAAAGCATTACCGCTACAGTGTGCTCTTAGCCAGAGGGTTCAAGAAGGTTAAGATACACAATTTTACAACCAACAACATCATTGCTGATATTGCGAAATGTACGTCTCAGATATTCTAGTATCCGTCGATATTTAGCAAGGTGAACATGTCTCTGGTCTTTCACTTGGAAGGCATTCTTGCCTCCTAAAAGGCTTTCTCACGGTTCGTTTTAGAATTACGAAGGAATGAACTTAAATTGTGCTGTAGGGGGAAATGAGAAAGTTTTTCTAACTGTCGGACTACTAAGGATTGGATTTATCGTTTATGATAACTTGTGCGATGGAATTCTTTCCCGTAGGATTTGTTGGTTTTATGACATCACTGAGGATTCAACATCAGTCTTTCTTAATGATAGTTAAATTGCCTTTAACAGCTGAGAACTCGTGTCTCAACGAAGTCCTTTACAAAACTTATTTATTGCGTGATACTTCAATTAAATTAAGCTCAAAATAAGATGTTTTGAATACTTCTAAATAAATAATGACAAGTTGTGAAGATTATTTTAAAGAATCGTAAGAATGCCTAAGATTAATAGTATCCTGATTTCATTACATTTGTTATTTTTCTTAAATACCCACCTTTTTATTACTGCAGAACCAGTTTCCCTTTCATTACTTTAAAGGATCTTTTTATGTAAATAACTCCCGAATTGAAACAAAATTTGCATATGTTAATTTGAATGAGTCTAATAAGAAAATGAGCTCTTTTGAATAAATCAATATAGCATTTAGATTTAGGAACACATTTTTTTATATTTATAGTTTTCCCGCATTTTATTATGGTTATTTGCGAAATATTTTTTAAGTGTTGCACTTACAAAATTGAGTACAATAACAGCATACTCTTTAGAACAGAAAAAGTCGATGTTGTAAAACTCTTTTCATGGAGAACACTAATACAAATTATGAATTACCCGAAATATTAATACGAAATAATAATTAATCAAATATTAATTAATATTAGCACCCAGTTTTTATTAGTATTTAATGACTTTCCTATGGTATTTTAAGTAATCACGATTACCCTTATTGCAGAAGCAACACTCATTAAAATCGGTATCAATATCTTGAACTACAATATTTTTCAAATGTCCCAAAACCTTAATAAAGCGTTAAGTTGATCCCCATTGTTCAGCTCAGGCTCAACCCATAGTATTGATTATTCAAGATTAAGATAGCTTAAACAGAACCATAATATGGTTCATTTTGGCTCCATTTTAAGGTTGCAAAAAATTTCAAACACAACAATAATTCAAAAGGCCCCAAAAATTCCAATAGTGTAATAATTTGAAATATTTAAGATAGAAATTGAAACATTTTAAAATAGTAGCATTTATAATTTCGCAGAATTGAACAACACATTTTTGAAATAAAATATAACTTACAGTTTTTAAGCAATAAAGAGCACGAAATAAGATGTGAGATTTTAAACTTTTAAAGACCTTTGCTTCAGTCTTCTCTAATAATGTGAGCTGGCTCATAGCTTATACCTAGTATCTTTTAAAAGTCAAAGAAAAAAAAACACATGCAGTTCAGCCTTTTAAATGCACCAGGGACTTTCTCTGATGTAAATAAAACTCGCATTGAAGCGAAATTTGCATCCGTTTATTTAAATGAGCTTAATGTAAAGTTCAAAAGAGAATTGTAAAGGGATTATCAAAAAGGAAAACAATGTAATAAAAGCATGTGGAGAATGAAACGGTGTAAAGAATTAAATATTATAAAATGAAGATATGGAAAAAAAGGTGAAACATTTAGAAAAAAGAAAAATTTTGTGTAATATTGTTATCTATATTAAGACCAACGCATATTCTAATGCAAGTTAAAAGTATTTTTACAGAGTGCGATTAATTTCAGTAATAATCCATTAAAAATAACACACACACAAAAAATAACTTGTTTAAATACATGTTATATTTATGTTTAAAAAGAGTAGTTAAAGTAATGAAACATTTTTAATTATTTGAAACTAGTCGTTCTTAAGAAAATAAATCGATTTCTTTTTAAATTGTTTATCAAAATCAGAATTCTTATTGTTTGAAAAGTCTTATGTTTAAAATTTGATTTTTCAGGAACTATTCAACCACCATTAAAAAAATTACATATTTTGATGTGACGCAAAAGATGTTAAGCCTTACATTTCAAAATATTTTCGACTACTATCAAATAAATTAATGAAAAATTGATAATTTTTTCCTAAATGTTATTTTTTCGGAGAAATATCTTTGGATAAATAAATTCTATAATTATGGTGAGAACATTAAGAATTATCAAAAAATGGTTGCACATTAAATGGCCTAAAAATGGAAAGGAAGAACTTTGGCAAAAAGCCTTAGAATTTGTAAAAATTTAATTTAAATTATTATGTAGAAGCAAAGCAAGCGCTGCCAGATCCGCAGAACATAACATTTTAAAATAAACAATAAATACTTAAGTTAAAAAAATCATTACTCATCCTTGTTACAGCAAAATAAAGGACAATAAAAAAATATTGCTGGAGAACGTTTTACAATAAAAAACCATTCATTTGTTAAGCTTTATCGCTCACAAAAAACACAAAACAGCATAAACACAGAAAGAAAATTTAAAAACACATGAGTTGCCAGTTGGGAATAAATCACAGAGTGAAAAATTGAAATTAGTGATGACAAAAATTTACTGAAGTTAACTAACTTGATGACCCTTCTTAAGTTATCTTTGTTGGCGTAGAAACCGAAAATGGTTGGCTCTGGAGAGCAACAGTGCATTCAATGATTGTTTAAGATTTAAATTAAATATGCCAAATTTGGCAAGAAAATGGCAAAACTAATGCCAAAATTGGGTCTGCTGAACCGGTGATGAAAAATGAAAAAGAATGTTCTAGAAATTTCGGTTTTTACGGACAAAGGATTAAAGTTACCTGAAGGTCAGAGATGGACAGCAGGTGTTCTAGAAACTTCTTTTTTTACGGACAAAGGATTAAAGTTACCTGAAGTTCAGAGATGAAAAGCAGGTGTTCTAGAAACTTCTGTTTTTACGGACAAAGGATTAAAGTTACCTGAAGGTCAGAGATGGACAGCAGGTGTTAACATTCTTAGGGAAGTCGTTGACAGCCAAATTATAGTTAGTCTTAAACAGGGGATAAGAGGATTCTCCTACACAAAAGAACACACAGTTATTCCCATGAAAAAAGGATATTTGATTTAAAATGGTAACAAAACAAAAGCAACATCAAGGAAAACCATTGACAAACAAGGAAATGACAGGGGAAAATTTTTGAGATAAAATAAGGATATTGTTATATTTTCTTAATAGGAATTAAAATAAGAATTATTCCAAATAGATATTAACCATTCAAAATAAAATTGATATTCTAATATACAAATATTTAAATAATAAACAATTTTTTAAAATATTTTAACCAAATATTGTGGAAGTAATATATAAAATAAAATAGTTTAGCTGACACAACTAAATTACACTAAATAGGTAGTAATTAAATCACAACCCTTATTCTTAGTTAAAAATTAATAATTTAACNATACTTTTAAATAATGCAAATTTTTTCAAGTATTATTAAATAAAAAGAATAAATATCTACTACTATTTATTTTCTGCACGTAATTAAGCAAAAATCCTTGTATAAACGAATTTCATAATTGTGTGCAAAAATGTTTCAATTCGCTTAACAGTTCTCAAGACATGGCAAAATATGCAAAAAGNGAACTATTCAACCACCATTAAAAAAATTACATATTTTGATGTGACGCAAAAGATGTTAAGCCTTACATTTCAAAATATTTTCGACTACTATCAAATAAATTAATGAAAAATTGATAATTTTTTCCTAAATGTTATTTTTTCGGAGAAATATCTTTGGATAAATAAATTCTATAATTATGGTGAGAACATTAAGAATTATCAAAAAATGGTTGCACATTAAATGGCCTAAAAATGGAAAGGAAGAACTTTGGCAAAAAGCCTTAGAATTTGTAAAAATTTAATTTAAATTATTATGTAGAAGCAAAGCAAGCGCTGCCAGATCCGCAGAACATAACATTTTAAAATAAACAATAAATACTTAAGTTAAAAAAATCATTACTCATCCTTGTTACAGCAAAATAAAGGACAATAAAAAAATATTGCTGGAGAACGTTTTACAATAAAAAACCATTCATTTGTTAAGCTTTATCGCTCACAAAAAACACAAAACAGCATAAACACAGAAAGAAAATTTAAAAACACATGAGTTGCCAGTTGGGAATAAATCACAGAGTGAAAAATTGAAATTAGTGATGACAAAAATTTACTGAAGTTAACTAACTTGATGACCCTTCTTAAGTTATCTCTGTTGGCGTAGAAACCGAAAATGGTTGGCTCTGGAAAGCATCAGTGCATTCAATGATTGTTTAAGATTTAAATTAAATATGCCAAATTTGGCAAGGAAATTGTAAAACTAATGCCAAAATTGGGTCTGCTGAACTGGTGATGAAAAACGAAAAAGAATGTTCTAGAAACTTCGGTTTTTACGGACAAAGGATTAAAGTTACCTGAAGATCAGAGATGGACAGTAGGTGTTCTAGAAACTTCGGTTTTTACGGACAAAGGATTAAAGTTACCTGAAGATCAGAGATGGACAGTAGGTGTTCTAGAAACTTCGGTTTTTACGGACAAAGGATTAAAGTTACCTGAAGATCAGAGATGGACAGCAGGTGTTAACATTCTTAGAGAAGTCGTTGACAGCTAAATTATAGTTAGTCTTAAACAGGTGATAAGAGGATTCTCCTACACAAAAGAGCACACAGTTATTCCCATGAAAAAATGATACTTGATTTAAGATGGTAACAATACAGAAGCAACATCAAAGGAAACCATTGACAAACAAGGAAATGACAGGGAAAAATTTTTGAGATAAAATAAGGATATTGTTATATTTTCTTAATAAGAATTAAAATATGAATTATTCCAAATGGATATTAACCATTCAAAATAAAATTAATATTCTAATGTACAATTATTTAAAAAATAAACAATTCTTTAAACTACTTTTTCCCAATATTGTGGAAGTAATATATTAAATAAAATAGTTTAGATGACACAACTAAATTACACTAAATAGGTAGTAATTAAATCACAACCTTTATTCGTAGTTAAAAATTAATAATTTAACAAAATTACATCAGATTAAAGTGATGTAATAATATTGATTGCCAAACATTTAACACATAAAATTTGCCATGGTCATATGCAATAAAATATTTTAATGTTATAAACAAATATTCATATGTGGTATACAATGTAACAATAAATGTGTGGTAAAGTGTTTCAATTCGCTTAAAAGTTCTCAAGACATGGCAAAATATTCAAAGAGTAAAATTAACATTAAGGGGACCAAATTTAGAATCATTCTCCTTTTCAAACTATTGGGGCCATGTTTCCCAAATTTCGATTACCCCATGTATTTGTGGGATTGCAAAGCTGAATTTGTCAAAGTGCGTTTTTGTGTACGTATTTGTCAAAGTACGTTTTGTGTACAGAAAGTACCTTTTTGTGTCTGTAACATAAAATATCGTTTGCTCTTATTAATTAACATATTTGAGGAAAACCCCTCGAACCATTAAAATTGAGTTTTGGAATGTGAAGATCAAGTCATTAGTTTAAAAGTTATTCAGGGTGGTCCTATTTTTTGGTGCAATGTGTATTACTTTAATAAATGGTATACTGAATTTTTTATTGGAACGGTTTTGATTTGAGTGAAAATTTATTTCGCATTGAAGTATTCACTGTAAAAAATAACTTCGAATAAATTGTCTTCATTTAATATTTACATAATATAAATGAGGTAGTTAAATCTCTATATAAGTATAAAATTGTGAGTAATACGGTCCTCTATAATAAGAACAACATATATTTCAAAACAAGTAATTATAAAATGAAGATATAAAAAAAGGTAAATTTTAAGACGAAACAAATACGTAATATAATATTGTTATATATATTAAGATTAACGTATATTTTAATCCAAGTTAAAAGTATTTTTCCAGAACGCAATTATTCTCAGTAATAAGCATTATTAATAATACAAAAAAGAGACTTGTTATATGAGTTTTATATTTATATTTAAAAAAGTAGTTAATGATATGAAACATTTTATGTTATTTAAAGCTTGTACTTTTAAGGAAATTAAATTGATTTTTCTTTCAAATTGTTTCTTTAAAAATTTCTTTTTTTTTTTGTACATTACTTTACTAAATGACATTCTTAATTTAATATACTGCATTTTGTATAGGAGTGGCTTTGATTTCAATGAAAATTAAAATTAAAATTAATATGCTTTTTGCTAGTAGTACTCACTGCAAAAAATAAATTATCCTCATTTAGTATTTAGACAATATAAAATGAGATAGTTGAACTTCGATACTGAAATAAAATTGTATATAATATGACATTCTATCTTAAGAATAACAAATACTTCAATACAAGTTAAAATGTGTTTTTTTTTAATCTGATATCTATTAATTCCAATAATGCTCCATCAGGATTAGTAAATGAGACATTCTTATAATGATCTATAGTTTTGTGTTTAAAATGTAATTAATTATAAAGATCATTATAAACTGTTTGAAAGATGAAGTAGTTTTTAAATAATTTAATCATTTTTTGAAGTATACATTATTTGCACAAAACTTTATTAAATGATGTGCTAAATATTATGTCTTAAAATTTTACCAGCATTGTTTTAGTTTAGACAAAATACAATCAATATTCATTGTAATCTTGTAATACTCATCAATAAAATAAATTTGAAAAACAAACTGTCTCCAGTTATTACTTACACAGTTTCAAGTTTTTGGTAATTCTTTGCTTAAACAATTTCCATGATTAATTAAGTTAACTGATAACATTGATTTTTTGATTTCTGGTATCATTATAATTTGGATTTTACTTTGCAGTTTGAGAAGTTTAAAGTATAAAAGAAACCTTAATTATTTTTAGTTATTTTTATTTTTTGCTATTTAGTGTAGAATATTTTGCATGCTAACAAAATTAATCCCTTTAATATGTAATTATATAGAAAGTACCATTTAAGTAGAAGCTTTGTAATTATAAATGGTGAAATTTAAAGACCTATTAGTTTGTGGTGCATTTTGCACAGATGAAAATTAATAAATTGAAATTAATTAAAATAATTTATTATTCAAAATTGAAGAAAGTCTGTCATTCTTTCTTTCAAAGAAGTAGAGTGCTTCTTAGGAGAAACACCTGCAGTACTTATAAAAAAGTATTTAAAATGCCTCACCCTAAAATGCACCTTAAAATAAGTTGTTTATTATACAGTCCAATTCTAATTTTATACTTTTAGTTTGCCTCTGAAAAAGATAAATTCTTCGAATCTTTAAAAAATATTGTTACTTATTTATTTATTTTTGTTTTGATTCGTCATACCACAGTCTTGGTAGCATACTAAGAAATCAATATTTTGTACTCGTTTAGTACGCATTGTTCTTTGAATGCTAATACTTGAGCTAGTAACTTTTTACACTACGAGAAATGGTTATGGTATCTAATTAAGTTCATTGATTTTTAATAATATTTTCTGCTATTTTTTGCAGCTTTTATTTAAGTTATTATTTATATATTTTTACTCGGTTTGCAATTTTTAAATATTTTGCGTTTTGCTTCACCCCTGGAAATTTTGAATCGCCTATCCTTCTTTTTTCTTCTTCTTTTTTTTAGAGAAATTTAATTTTCAAAGACAATTTTTCAAAAGCATCCAAGTCCTTTAAGTAAGATAATGATTTATGTGGACATGCGCGGAATGTTATAAAACGAACTTTGGACTTCAAAAGTTTATTATTGCTTTTCACGAAATTTAAAAGGGTTAAACTTTATTTATCCCAGAAGATAGCGACCACGTAGTATAATTTGATTTATTCCATAAGAAAATGATCAAAAAGAAAAAAAGATTGGCCCTTACGATTTTTTTAAATATTGAGAGATATGTTTCTCGAAATTTATAAGAAAAAATATAAATGGCTTTAAAGGAATACAACCCTCAAAAAATTTTAACGGTGTTCCTTTCATATATATTATACTATAATGATAGTTTATTTAATTTAAAGCATTTAGTAAAGTATTGCCTTATGCGAATAAAGAACTTTAAAAAAATGTAGGTTGCTTTATGTTAAACTAAACTCAATTGAACAGCTATCTGAAAAATTTAAATAGAGCATTTTTCTGACATATTATATAAATGTAGACATATGACACATTATATAATTTGTTTAAATTATATAGAGAGGAAATTTATTATAAAATCAAACCTTTAAGAATATATATATTGCTCAATGTTTAAGGGAAAAAAAATCCAAAAGTATAAAGCTAAAAAAAAAATGTGGTATCTTGCGGGTATTGATTAGCTGATTACTTTACATCATTCATTTAGATAATTTAGAAAAAACAAATGAAAGAAAAATGTAGGTTCTTAAAGGAATAAAAGCTCTGAAAATTTAAAACTAAGTGCAGACTAAAACTTTTAACATATAACGTAATAAACAAAAATATTTTACATTTTTTAGCCATGTATTTTATACAAAAAGTACTATTTTTAAAATATGTGTTACTCAGTATTTAAAAAATATCTTCAAAGAATAAAGCCACAAAATGTTTCGTGAAGTATCTTTCAGACATATAAAGACAAACGAAATAATTTTAAATATTTAGAAATTTAAATATTCGTAAAAAAAACCTTCAAGTGTACACATGTTGCTTAGTATTTTTTTCCAAAAAAAAATGTCTTCAAAGGAATAAAGCTCCAAAAAATTTTAGTGGAGTATCTTTCTGACATATTATGCAGACAAAAGAGGAAAGTCTAACTTCTGCTCAAGAACTTGAAGCAAATGAGCATCGTGGTTTGGCCTTTGTGTCGCAAATACCTTAAGGACATAACGTTTGCAAAGAATTTGTGTCCTTAAAAGTTTCGAAATATAGTTGAAAGGTAAGGATAATGCAAAAATTCTTACTTTATCAACTGTATACTTCCCTTTAGAATCTAGAACGGCTACAAAATTAGAGCGAACAAATAGAGACGCTAAAGCATCGCTATCTATTTTAATTTTTCTTCGAGTACCCGGGTCTTTATGCATCTTTTGAGAATTTAAATACCAAATAAAATAAATTTGGGTGCACATGTACATTTTTTCTGATAAAAAATTCAAAGCATTTCTGAGACTTCTTTTATACGAGAAGAGATTTTCTTAAGCGTAGAAAGAAATACGACTTTTGAGAGAAACAATTTTTGATTTGGAATTATTAAGAATCCTCTATGCAACTACAGCATTTTATAGGAAAGAATTTTCCCACCAGACATCAAATAAAACACAGTTCAAAGTTTGTTTTTTTAAACTTTGCTTGTTTCTAGAAAACCACGTATTATTTTCTAGGAAATTTTAGTTTTTTTGCTTTTAGATTTAAAAAATGTATACATTTTCCGCTATTTTAACATTTTGTACTCGCCTGTTCTTAATCCAAGCAATATTTCAGTAAAGTTTTCTTTTTCGTACTATAGACATGGTAAAAGAGAAATAAATATAATTTAACTATTTTTTCATTTATTTGTTTGAGGTATGCACATTATAGTATTATTTCAAAGATAAATTTTGAATTATTTCAAATATATGTATTTGGTAATGTAGGTAATTAAATAATTAAGAGCCAGTTTTCTAGAGTCAGGCAGGATTGGATACTTAATATTTCAAAATTTCTTGAAATTATCAGGATATGTTCTTTTTGTAAAACTGTAAAATAAACCATTTATTTTTATTTTTGAAAAAAAAATTTTTTTTTTCGAAATTTATTTATTTATTTGGTGGAGAAGGGGGAGTGTGAATAACTGTAGAATCTCAGAAACTTTGACAAAAATACATAAATTTACGAGTAAATACAATTAAAAAAATGAATAATTACGAGCCATTCTTTCAAAGAGTCAGGCATAGTTGGATACTTAAAACCTTTTAACTTTATTGAAATTTTAAGGATATGTTTTTCATGTAAAACTATTATGCAAAGGTTTTGTTTAGTTTAATTTTTGTGAAAAATATTTATTCTCTAAGTTTTTTTAGGTTTTTTTAGGGGCTTTGCCAAAACTGCAAAGCCTCTGAAAATTTTAGAAAAATACATTAATTTGCAAGTGACAATACTTTTTTTTAAACGAGTGAATCACTGCACTGAACATCACAACTATTAAGAAAAAAGAAAAAAATTTTGAACTTTGTATCAAATATCAGAGGTCAATCGAAATTCTTTACAAAATGGCTATTTTCTTAGACTTTGACTGTCTATATCTACTAGTACCTACAATGAACCACGATGGCATGTACTTCGGGGAATATATATCAAAGAGCAGTACCTTAAAAACTGAACTTATGTCTGGTGTATATTTGTCGTGAACTTACATCAGCAAGAAACTGAATTTTTCTTAAATTTTCAAGGTCATTAACAACCTTTGCAAAAACTAGAAATGTATGAAATTTTCCTTCGAAGCAGACCTAAGCATGGCAACTTCCCATTTTATCGGTACTATTTTCTTACAATAAAATTTGCCTTATGACGTGATATTTAGTTTTTTATATAGTTTCTTAAGACCTACCTGAATTCATTACACATTTTTCTAGTCTAGTACAATCTCGCAAAATTTGTTTGTCACCATTTGCAAATGTTTTAGTACTTACATCTTTTACGTTCACAGCTCTAGACAAGTAGATAAGTCTTATTTGTTTTAGAAATCTTGATACAACAAAAGAAAACAAAAAATCCACATTTGTGGAATAATTCGTATGAAAAATATAAGACATTTACTTTACCTGGTTAGGATTATAACATGGTAAGCAAACGTATGCGCACTGATATAAATTTAAAATAATCTCACTGAACATAATAGAATTAATTTTAAAATTTTATTGTTCAAAATTACGAATTTTAAGTCACTACTAATTTCTAACAAAATAAATTTATCTTTCGACAACAAATTATGCAAAGCTGAAAAATTGCATTATTATCAAGTATCAAATAAAGAAACATTAAGCCAACAGATGTCTTATTTTAACTAATTTTATTAATTTTAGTCTAAACTAAACTAATTTTATTAAATTTAATTTAAGGATAATTTCATTCAATTTAATTTTTACTTCAGTTATTCATATATATACTAATGCATGTAATTGATATTTTTTAAATTATGAAGATAAAAAAATTGAAAATTTTGTGGAAATATAAAAATATATTAAGTATAAGCAAATATATTGTAAAAAGAAGGTACTGTAAAATCTTAAATTTATTTATGGATAATAATGTTTAATAAATTTACGTGTTTACTTACTAGTGTTGTGAAGAATAAAAAAAAATTACGTATGAAAAAGGAATTTCGATAATATTTGTGAATATTCTTTTCATAAATGTGGTACAAAAACCGGTGGGTATTAAACAGGTGTACTTCTTTATGCTGCTGTAAGTAAATCATTGTATGTATAGGTAGGTAATAAATTGCGCTTTATATTTTTTTAACTCAAGTATATTGCATATAATCTTTGTGCTGTTAGATATGTTTTGACAAATTTGGTTAACTTTATAACAGAATTAAAGGTTATAAATAAACCTGCTGAAATATAAGAGGCATATTTTTTATATAATATTTCTAAATACTATTTGCTTTTATAATTGACATTGAAAACTCAAACTCTTAGGATGTATTAAAGGCAATTTATTATCATTCGTAGTTTAGAATGCGTTTCAGAAGACAAATAGAACTTCCGAATTATAAATCTTTACAAATAAGCCCAATTAAACTTCAAACAAGATCTATCCACATTTATTTGAAAAGAAAAAATATAAAAAAAAAGTTCTAACGTCTATCCTGTTCTATTTTTTTAAAATCTTCTTTATTTATTATTTATATTTCTTATTGTTTCAATTTTATTTTTTGTCCCAGATACCAAAAAGTAATACAAAAGTTGCAAGCGAGAGAATATTATAAATCACAGTTTCAGTTAACCGAACTACCTAGATAATAAAAAATTGTTTTGACAGCTCACTTTATTTTTTAAGAAACAATTCTAATAAAAAACTGTATTTTTTTATTATGTACTAGAATACGAGAGAAATCCTTTTCGTTTTTATTTCGACTTGTGCAAAAAAAATCTAAGGTATAAACCCAGCAAACTGAAATAGAAAGGAATTTGTTGCAGTTTGTGGAGAAGATGGGGAACCATTTAAATACTTTAGTAAATCTCAAAATAAATATTTGTAACCATCATCAGCTGGACAAACTTCAAGATACTATGCATATTATATTTTATATTATAACCGTCGTCGAACAGCCGACCTAATTTTGGGTTTACGACTCCTAATGTTCACCTCCGTAGCCTTGTAATTGTGAACCAAATCCAGAAGAGAAGGGGACTTCTGAAGGAAGTTTGCCTTCGTGGTGGACTTTTTGATTGAACTAAATCGTATTTGCGTTTCATGTAAAAGAAAATCACAAAAACTTCCCATAGTTAGCCTGACGGCAAGAGGATTCCAACCCATGATCCGTCTACCAATGAGGATATTTTACGTCAGCACAGTGGTCGTAGCGAGCCGGGTTCACAATTCGTATTAACCAGCTATAGCTGGGATTCCAAACCGATTTACCTTATTATAAAGCGAACGCTCTATCATCTGAGCAACCACAGCTCAATACATAATGACAGCTTAATATGACTCGACTGTTCAATATGACCCACTCCTCAATTTGACTCGACTGTTAGGACCTGTTTTTGAGAAGAATTAAAACTTTTAAAGAATTAAAACTTTGGATAAATATTTACTAGCACCTTCCTCCAGTTTTGATTTTTTAAACAAAGAATGCTTATACCAGTTGTCTATTTAAGAATAGAGCTCGAACCCTGTGGCAGAATTTAATTTTTCTTTTACAACTCCCTCGAGATAGATGGTAATATATAAGCCATGTTTAAACCTAGTAAGCCAAGCCATATAAGCCAAGTAAGTTTTAAACAGCCATGGCCATATATCTCCGAAATTTCCTACGTTTACAAAATTTTATCGCTTGTTATAAAACCACGTTGTCAATTTTTAAAAGTTATTAACAAAGCCCTTCGGTAAAAATAAATGAGCAATTCGGTGTTCCCATACACCCGGAAACGCGAAAAATTTTGTCATATTCTGATTGTTTTTACCATGGAGTTTTTCTCAATGTACTGTAATATGGCAATTACTTCGTGTGAAATTGGCACAGCTCATCTGAATCTGGCATTACCTTCCCCATCTTCCTCCAAACAGTTCTATTAAATGTGCTGTGTCGTAAATAGCACTTTTTAAACACGTTATTGCTGATAAACTAGTAAAATTTGATTCAGGATTCCAACTGACCTATGTTCCACGTAACACTTTGAATATCGAGTTACGCTGGTCAATATCCTATATCATGCAATCAGAACTTACAATGAATGTAACTCTTACACCATTTTTGTAACGTCTAAGGCGATTCATTGAATTTTGTTACGACTTTTTTTGCTTTTGTTATTTTTCTTTACTTTTTCCAAAATTATATTTCTACAAAATATGTCGTAGAGAAATTGTAGGGAGGTTTATTCTATAACCGTCGTTGAACAACTGACCCAATTTTTTTGGTTTACGACTACTAATGTTCAACTCAGTAGCCTCGTAATTTTTAACTCAATCCAGAAGACAAGGGAACTCCTAGATCAAATATTGGCAAAATTTGGCCTTCGTGGAGGACTCTTTGATGGAACTAAACCGCATTTGCGTTACAGGAAAAACACAAAAACCTAACTGCAAAAGGACTCTAACTAATGATTTTTCCATCACTGACGATATTTTATCTTAGCACTGTGGTCAGTGCGAACCTGGTGCGGAATTCGTATCGATCATGCTATCGCTGGTAATCGAACCCCGCTCATATCAATCGAAGGAATACGCTCTATCCCTTGAGCCATCACGACTGAGGAGACGCACATCTTATCTTCAAAAAAACGTATCTTACCTCTATTAACGTAACAAAAAAAAATTGAATACTACCCCATGTTATTGTACTTATCGCAAATTATTTTATAGTTGTTTGATATTTAAATACGAAAATAGATAAGTAAAAATAAAACAGATTATTGATTGCTGGAATTCAAATTGATTAAAACGTTAGTCATCCCGTGTGTAAAGTGCACTGAAATTTTTGTAAAAATAGATACCGTTTTAGTAAATTTTATAACTTTACTGTGAAACTTTCAAATTCATTTTGAGAGTAAAAACTTTCTTATTCAGTATTTTAGGATAAAATGAAGTATTAATTTATTTATTTAATGTAATTTAAAAGCATTTTGCTTTTAAATGGTGTTTGTGTGTTATAGTTTTCTTGAAATATATACTTCCTATCGACCTTCTCATTTCCCATAGATTCTTTGTATTTTCTATAGATCCTTCGGATTTTCCTATAAATCATTTGCTTTGCTGCATTTTGATAAATAACTATTCATATTGTTAAAAAAAAAAATTCGCATTCCCCATGAAATCTTTGCTAACTAACTTAAACTAGCATAAATTTTAAATGTAATATATCATACATGAAAAGTTTTCAATGATTTTCGTCTTCGGTATCATGAATAGTGTGTGAGAGAATAATCGAGAGTTATTCAGTCAGATTATCCATGAGACAATAATCGATTCGGATATCAAAATTAATTGAAAAAACTTGCAAATAATAAAAGCATCAAAATTATTATTTTTTGTTTGTGGTTAAATTATAATAATTTTATTTTATAACAATTTCTAAATTAAATATTGAGAAAAATACCCTAAAGTTTTAAAAGAGCAGAGGACATTTAAAGGGACCTGTTATTAGAGCAGTTATCCAGTCAAATAATTTTGATTTTAAAATGTAATATGTTTACTCATTAAGTAAATACAAATTGAAATAAAAATGATATTTTAAAATCTGAATTATGTTGTAAGAGTCTTAGATATTTATTTTGTTAACTAAACAAAAATGAAATTTTAATATTTCCGTTCAAATTTAAAGAAATATTACAGAATACAATTTCCCATGTAGGTCTATAGTTGAAACTAACAAAAATATTTTGGTACTGTCAATTTTTTAAACTAGTTTTGATTGCTAATTTTCAGTTAAATTTTATATATGGGAACGGAAAATATATGTCATTAAATCATATTATTTTAGTAGTTCAGAATAATATAAAGCTTTATAAAGATACAAAAGTTTTGGTACAAGCAGATTATAATTAGTTGATAGGTTTTTTTGGTAAAATTTCGAAAAAAAAAATTAAATTTTTAATTAAATTTTAGAAAAAGAAGTTTATAGTTTAATGAATTTTAAAAATTTTATTATTTTTTTTTCAATTTCTAAACTTATCCATTTAACGAGTAAAAATAAAAGTCTTTGAGTTATATATTACATTAAAAGCCGGAAACTGCCCTTAACAAATAGAGAAAAAAAAATTGATCAATTATTTTACTACAAAGTTCGTTTATGCATCAAATGTGTTTCAAAAATATATTTTGTAAAATAGTAAAGAATAATGGAAGTAATAAAATAAATTGTTTTAGTTATTATCTGAACTGTAGCATTAACAGCTGTTTCTGAAAAACTCAGAAAAGTTATCTTAATATATATTTAGCAGATTGTTAGTTTTCTGAATTTATTGTAAAAGCCTACTTAGAACAATTTTCGTCTACAATTCCTTCCCAAAGATGGCACCACGATTTAAATCATTTGATCTTGGAAGAATTAAAATTTTATCTCCTCACGGATCACAAAATTTTTCTCAGACTAAAATAATTTATCAATTAAGATTTTACTACAACGCGACTTGTGTTTAAGCTTAAAAATAAAAAAATATGTTTCTTTTTATTATCTCAAGTTATGAAATGAAGTAATTTTCTGTTTATAATTAAATTGCTGCATGAATATAATTTTATAGGTTTATAATTTTTCTATTCTTCCAAACTTAATTACAATTTCACCCTTTATGTAAATATCGAACAATATTTGTTTCGAAATTTGTTTTAAATTCTTTAAATAAATGTAGTGTCTCATTAATTTAAAATAAATATATTTTAATTAAATAATATGATTGTAACATACATAAACATACTTATTAAACGATTAGCTTTATATAATAACTAACACTTTTTTTAAGATAATATATTGCTATGTATAATATAAGCTATTATAAGCTAATATTTATAACATTGCTATACTGCAAAAACAGCTTTAAGTTTAATATTTAAATAACTTAATTAAAAAGAAAATCACTATAGTCACCACGATCTCTTCTAAATTGTAATATTTTTCGTAAACTTAATAGTGTGTATTGTAATCTGAAATAGAGTATGCGCGTTTGAAAAGCAATAACTAACTATAACAAAATAGTTTTGTTTTAACAAATTAATAAATATTTGCGAAAAGAAAGTACTGAGTATTCAAACATAATATATTAATTATAAAAAAACTTAATATTGATACTTAAACTTATTAAAAAATTTACTTAATTTATTAATGATAAACTTAATAATAAAACTAAATTCTCACTGTTTTTTTTTTAAATTTATTGTTTTATTTTTTTAATTTCTTTTTTGTTCTTGAAACTAAAACAGGACATGCTATTAATTGTTTATCATTTAAAAAGTGCAGAAATAGAAATAACAACATTAAAGTTATTTATACAACAGTTAAAAATAATACTTGGAGTTTGACATTTTCCGAGTGCCCAGCCTACCCAACAAGTAATTAGTTATTCGGCTCTTACCATTTGTCGCCTGTATTGGTTCCTGGTTCCAGGACTCGACATATTTCGCCGGTTATCCAGCGCCGGAAAACACCCAAGTATGCTCGATACCACCGTAGTAAGTTTTACCATTCATAAAAGCAATTAAAATTATTGTGACTTACACTGTGAAAAAAAGAAAAGAAAAAAAAAACTCAATAAATCTGTAACCAGTATTTGGTGCCAAGTTCTTTATCACCCAAAGTTTGGTTAAATGAAAAATTACTTTATTTTAGTTATATTATAAATTGGTAAGAGTGATCAACACATAATTTCTTAGCGCAACTGACCGAACCAAAATTTCATAAAAGACGCAAAACTTTGACTGTTACAGTAATCTGAAATATATTTGTCTACGACGTCATGTTTTCTTGATAACACGGTCTCGGTGTATCGATACGACTATTGCACGTTTTTTCCAGTATCAACTTATTTAGGTCGGTAATTGTTCTGTTAAGATTAATTAGCAATTAAGATTAATTAAGATTAATTAGCAATGGGTGAGATCATTTCTGTTATGTTGCCCTTTTGAATCTTGTTGGTGGTATAATATGGTTAGCTGTATGTCAGGAAATAACCTACAAACGGTAAATAGTTCTCCAAATATTGTGTTATAGGTAAATACCAATTTATGGTTCAGTTTTGCCCTGTATTTGTGCAGTTTAGAAAAACTTAATTACTAACTACTAACCTTACTTAACTACTAAAATTTTTCTGCTTTTATAAAAAAAAAAATGTTGCTGTTTTGTCTCCTTAAAACACTTGTTTTGGGTGCAGCCTTCTTCTGATAATTGGAGCTAGTGAAAATATTGAAATATGGTCAAATTGAGCTCCATTTTATGCAGCCAGCATTTCAATTTTTGGTTCAAAGTGGCTTAAAATATTTAGCAGTGCATGTAGTCCATCAATTTCTAAAAAGGTATCTCGTACAGTGATTATGAAAAGAACCCAAGTAGCGATCAAATGAACCAAGATCATAAGCCAAGTAGTTGTTGATTGAAGGCGAGAAAGCTATTAAAAGTGACTCAGCAGTTTCTTTACCTTTGGCGAAGGATTAATTATTACAAATATATGGAGTTAAATTTTAAGAAACGCAAATTACTTGTGTGAATATTCGGTTCAACGTAGGTAATAAAATTTGCCGATCAAATCATTGAAAAGCTTATACAAATTGTAGTTCCCATGTCCTCTAATTTGCGTTTAAGAAATAAATTGAAAATAAGACCTAGACTTAAAACAACATTTTAATTCCATATTCAATTATGTTTTTAACAATAATTTAAAAATATTCAACGCTTAACAAACGCTTTCTTAATAAATGGAAAATATGTATTTTAAATATAATACAAGCAAAACTTTGTTGTGAAAAATAAATGCAGTCGTTTATATTTAATGGTTGAACTGCATCTTGTATGTCACTTAATTACTGAAAAATTACATAATTTTTACAATATTTGCGTACCTGGTTGGGTAATAAACAAGTTTTCCGGAAATAATAAATAGGAGGGTAAAAATTCTGGTTATACTAGGAACCAATTACCATGAACTGCTGTCAAATTTTGCATTCAAGAGTTAAAGTAAAATATTAAAAATTTAACAGTCTTTTCGTTTAATAAAAAAGTTACTGTCGTATTCGCCGTAACCACTGTTTCAGAAAACTTTTCCAACTCTCGCCTTATACTTTATAACGCCAAAAGTATTAAAAATTTAGCACATTTTTAGGGAAATGTTTAAGGAACACTCTGATATGAAAATATGCGGACATTGTTTTTGACTTATTTTATATCAAAGTTTAAGATTTTCTTTTGAACTCTGTATTTCACTGTAGAGAATACTATTAGCAGCAAAAAATAATATTTGAAACTTCGATTAACGGCCAACACGTCTCACGACTATGATATATGTGTTGTATAACCTGCTTGCGATACGTCTCGCGAAATTTCGAATTAATTTTACGTCTTTTAAATTGCTTATTTTCGTTTTTTTCCCGTCTTCATAAAATACTAATCGGAGGAAAAGTTAGTTTTTGGAGCTATTTTTTTATTTTACTTTTTTATATTTCACGAATGAGAAATATTTTGGCCATTTTTAAATTTTGAAGTTATGGAGCATCGAAGCTTTTTTTTTGTTGTTGCTTTTCCTTAAAAAAAAAAGAAAAAAGATGTAAAATTCTGATAAATTGACAAAAGATGCATGATTTTTCTTCTTCCAGATTTGTGCAAGATAATCTTATCACAAATAGCTTTCATAAATTAGTCACAATTGTATAAGTGATGTTAATACATCAGAATCACAAATTAAACGAAGGAAAATAGTTAGAATCGATTAAGATAAAGATTCATTGAAACACATTTTTATTGTTAATTTACTTATTTGAAACCGAACACTCAGATTCAGTGAAAATAAAAAATAGTATAAAGCCATTTGAGCTGCAATATATCATGCTATAATTACATTTTTCCCACACTCATTATATTGCCTTTCCAGGAAGAGTGGTTAAATATTATAAAAGTTTCGAAAATGTCAACGTTTTTATAAAATAAACAATCAAAAAATTTATGTTTTGCAAATACTTACAAATTATTGGGAATATTATGTACGTTCTCACGCAGTACCGCTTTATGCAAATATATATATTTTGTTCTTACCCCTGGAATAGATCCATGTACAACGGAAATGGTACCTGGGATGCATAAAGTTTGCCTGTGACGCAACAGCAATTAGATTACTTGGGATAAAAAATTACAACAATGATTAAAAGTTTTGACGGTATTTATAGACATGAAAAATGGACGATTAGAATTGTATTCACAAACACAATTTCTGCGCAATCAAGCAATCATTTTTTTAAACAAACTGTTAACTAAAAGTATAAAATTAATCTTTTCTAAATATCTTCATTATTTATTAATACAGAGTAGGTACCAAGGGCTTAGCTTCCTATTTAATTAAGAGAAAATTTAAACCTAATCATTTTGCCATTACCATAGCAACTTCATCCCCAAAATTGTGTTAAGAAATTCTTATTTAATTTTTGGTTACAATGTAAACATACTAAATATTATTTTTTTCGCGGAGATATTATTTAAAGCAATCGTACAAAAGGTTGATTCTTAATATAACATTATCATAATTGGTCATATTGTATTCAATTTGTTAACTGCATTAGTTGACCGAAATCAGTTTTTCATAAATGTTTCTGCATTCCTAAAATTATTATAAGAATTATTATATTATCCTAAATTTATTAATAAGAAACTATCATGTTTACTGTTAATTAAATGTAGAATGGTGTTGCCTTATCAAATGTAGAATTGTAAGGTGATCACGCTCTATGGGCTTATAGAATATATTGATTGCGCAGTTGTTTTACTCTTTATGTTTTATAAGCAAACAATTATCTTTAAATGATATAAACAAAGCATAAACCAAGATAAAAAAAAATGCCAATTAAATATCCATACGTTTTCACCTTTACTTAAGGTACTTTTTAATAGAATAAGTAATTCTCCCCCTTTTAAAATGAACAGGATTTTTAAAAAAAAAAAGAATTACTACCTGTATAATTAAATCTTATTGCACTGAATCTTAAAAATATTTAAATTTAACTGCATAAATTTCTCTTCAGCCAATAATATAAAAGCTCTGCAAATTTAAAAGCTATTTTTTTTAAAGTTTTTAAAGATACATTAAAGTTAACATCAAACAAATTTATATTTTTTCGTTCGTGAACTATTGTTTAACTACTACCATAAATTCTTTACAATATCATATTTTTGCATAACTTATCTATCCCTAGACTTTTCTTTTCATTTTGTATCATTTGCAACACATTAAAGCGTAAATCTGTTAAAGTTTTCAAATCTTGTTAAAATCAGTCTCATCCTTGTCAGAAAATAAGACTTGTGCAAAGACTTTTAAGCCTTGCGCATCTATCGATGGAACTAATGAGATTTTTATGCACCCTCCCTCTAACCTCCTTTCGGAAATTTTTGATTACCCTCATCCCGTTGACAGCGCCCTCAGTGACGGGGCAAATCCCTTATCACCCAACTCTTTCGGCAAGCTCCTATCGAATTCAAATTTGTCACAAATAGCTTCTCCTACAATGCTTATTTTTGCTCCCTGTGCCCCTAATTAGTTTAATGGTCGCAACGTGATTAATCGAAAGGTTTGTTGCCGTTAGAAAGTTTCTTTTCGAATTTTTTTTCTTATTATTATCTGTACATGGCTGATTTAAATCCATGCGGTGAAATAATGTAAAATAAAAAAAACTCATGTAGGTAATGTGTTCTGTCACTATTACCCCGCCTATCTACACCCTGAATGAAATATTTGTGATTGGAGATGAATAAATTGGATCATTATGATCTCATTAATGCAGGTTTAATAGAATTAAAGATAAAAGAATACTTTATCGAAGCAATGGTTTTAATTTATTTTGTTTGCATATTTAGTTATTTTTAATTCAACTGTGATTGATTGGTTATTGATCGTTAAATTATTCGAATTGATTGACTTACTATTAGTAACATTGAATGTTTCCTGGACAATAATTTGGTTATAAATTAAAGTAAGATAGGGAAGAAATAACGTTGTTGTTGTTGTTCATTTGCGTCGCACTAGAGCTGCACAATGGGATATTGGTGACGGTCTGGGCTATCTTGGTCATCTGGAACGGTCATCTTGGACTGTCTGGGTCATCGCTTATGGGCTATCAGTTATGGCCTGGGAAACATCCCTGAGGATGATCCGAAGACATGCCATCACAATTTTGATCCTCTGCAGAGGGGATGGCAACCCTCGATTCTATAGCCCGACGACCTGCACGCGAAGTCGAACACTTTACTGTAGAACAGTTTAACGAGAACCAATACCGCACACCCTCGGTCCCTATGCAGACTGATCCATGTGGTCACAAACCCGCAGACTGATCGCAGTGATGCTTGACTTCGGTGATCTGCTGGGAACCGTGTCTTAACGATCAGTCCACTGAAAGAAATAACATAAACAAATAGTAAATATCTTTAATATCCTCACTACCTCTCCATAGCACGTGGAAATGCATTTTTCTCTGATTTCCTTCTCTCGACCACTGTGGTTTTTCTTGTTCTGTTTTTCATATTTTTTCTGACTCGGCTACTGTGGCATTTCTATTTTTGTTTCTCATTTTTATTTTCTATTTCCGATTGGCAACTTCACGTTTTTTATTTTAAATCCCTATCGTCCCTTCTTATTCACGTCTAGCAAGTCTTGAAAATGGGTGCCTATTTTTGAGGCACTGGAAAAATTGTTATTTGATATTTCTATATTTTTTAAAGGGAATGAAGTTTTCAATACGGTCGAAAACTAATAGTGTTTCTTACTAAATAATGTTTCTTAATAGTGTTTCTTCTAATTCTATTACGATATTGTAAGGATAAAGTATTTATTTTTAATTTTTCAGAAATTTATACCCCCTTTGGCATATTTGTAATCGAAGCTGAAATGAATTGAATCGCTATTATTTCAATATCAAAATCGTTATAGAATTAAAGACAAAAGAATAATTTATCCTGCCAACAGTTGTAACTACTTTTGCTTGAAAAATAATAAATTTTATTTTGTTTAGTGTGCAATGTTTGATTGGTTATTGCTTGTTAAATTATTCCAATTGACTGCACACATTAAAAAATGAAGAGAAAATTATAAGATGAATAAGTAATTTCTTGGTTAGAATTCCATTACAAATAAAAGTAAAATAGGAGAGAATTGGAGTAATGAACGATTACGCTTGCCCAACCTATACCTCTTCAGTGCCTAAATAAAATTGTATTTTGAATTGAATTAATTGGATCGCTTTGATATCATTATTACGAAATAAAATAAAAATACGAACTACGAGTAATAGAATAATTATTCGAGGTAGAGCTTTAATTTATTTTTTGAATGCTTATTTAGTTGATAAATAAAGTTTGATTTGTATAACGCTATGATAACCTATTTAATATCTTTTGAAATATTTTTATAGATTTGCACATTATTAAAAGAATATTGGAGTAGCGACATGGTATTAATTCTCTATTAATGAAAAATAATTTATGAGAGAAATACATTTTTAAAGCATTAATCATTAATGATTTTTACTTTAATAAATTATTGTAGACAATTTTCTGCATTTGTTTTTAAGTGCAATTAAATAGTGCACTAATTGAAGTATTAGTAAGAATTTCATTGGTTAATCAATTGATAAGATATAATTAATGTAATAAGTACTTTGAAAATTTCTAATATTTTCACATAAAAAAATTATTTTAAGAACTTCTTAATAATTTTATTACATAAATAGCAATGTAATTACTAAAATGAATGTACCCGTTATTTCTCTCTCTCTCTTTCTTTCTATATATATATATATATATATATATATTATGTATATATGTANAAATTAACTTTATTATACACCAACTAGATGAGGTGGTATTGTATACTGAAATACTGACTATAAAAATTTGCAATACGTTAAAACTGTTAATTATTTTAAATTTAAATTAAGCTTTTTAAATCCTCTGAATTTCCCTTCAAATAAATGAAGTGGCATTTTTTTTAATACTGAATCCTGTGTCAAGCTTTTCTTTTCGTGTCTCTCGTCTTCTTTCCTTCTTCTTCTTGTTTCAATCCCAGATACAAGTGTATTTTTAATAAAAATAAATATATAAGTAAATAATTTCATAAATATTGCAGATAAATCTCTGTATTTCGTTTAAATCAATAGATGGCAGCACAAGTAATACAATTTATTTCTGAAAATTTCATATAATGCGAAAAATCTTTTTCACGAAGTAATTGAAGTTTCAGAAAATACTTTTTCCATAATCTACGTTTAACGGATGGATAGGTATAGATATAGACTTACATAAGCTTTGTTTTTACAGGTGTGTTATAGTAAACAATACTTTTTAAGTATTTAGTTTTAAGGTATTTGAAAAGTAAAGGAAAAAAATACTTTTTTTTTATTTATTTAATAGTATAAGATTACTTCTTGTGGAAAAATCAATAATTTCTGTTGCAATTCGTGTGCTTGTCTAGGTTCGTGTGTTTAGGTTCATCAACTGTCATTCATATAGAGTAAACTTCATTGATTTAATCTTTTTGAAAATATGTATCGATTTATAATATTTAAATATAGTAGTGCATATAATTGGTCTTTTAGATTTTTTCAGTTTTTTTAGGTTTAGGATTAAATAGAATTAAAGTTATTAAAAATCAGTATACTTTATACAGTAAGAATAATGTAAGAAACATATTTTCTCTAACTTTAATGAATTTAAGACCATGCCTTCTATGTTTAAATGTTTTTTTATGTAAGTATGCATGCTACATGAAAATAGGCAAGTGCCAATGGGATTCAGCATAATGTGTCAACATGCTGTGCCACTGTGTTTTAACATGCAGAATAATTTTATGCTTTTGAACTAATGTTATAACAATTAGTTCAAGGATTAAGGCCAATGTTTTTATGCAGGGCAATGCATGGGGGACACCATGTGATCATCTTTTCATGAAAGTATTGGCATTTAAATTAACAATACTATTATCAGTAAGGTATCGTGATGAAATTTTATCAATTTCATATTTTTTGTATTAAAAAATGGTGCTTTCCGCGGTTCTTGCCCATTCTGAGTTTTATAGAAATATCTTTTCTCTCTGCCTGAACCTAAAGAAATGCAACCACTAAATAAAAATTGAGAGTAGTTAATTTGATAAAAAGTTGAAAGCAAACCATACTTACATCAGTTGATTAAACGAAAATGAGCATTTTTTCGCCACATGCCGCTCAGACACCAAAAAAATATCTGGAGACGTAAAAAGGAAAAGTTGAGACAGGATTTTATTTATTCTGATGTCGACGAATTAAATTAGATGACATTTTAAATACGAAATGTTAATCAAAAATAAAATTTTACCGCTGGCAGCAAGTTATTGAAAATTATTAAAAAAAATTATTGGTGAGAATTTTTGTTTTTATTTCTGCAAATCTGCACTGTGGTCGGTGCGATTCGTATCTGCCAGCCATTACTGGGATTCGAACCCGGTTCACCTTATTGGTATGAGACAGCTATATCCGCTGAGCCACCACGGCTCAAACCATTTGACGCTTCTACATGGTTTTATTACGTTGTTACACTGAACAGACGCATTGTTTTATAAAAACAAATAGTTTGTGTTTTGTGGCATGCGCTCTATAATTGTTTTTTTTAACCCTTCAATGGGCCATTTATTTCTGAGTAAGGGTAAATTAAAATAAAATATTTTATGAATTTAGCTGAAAAAATTTATTTAAATCAGTTGATAACACTAATTTGAATTTTAACAACTTTTTTTTTGGCAATTATGGTTACGACTACCTGACAGAAAAAGTAAGAAACATAATGACTTTCATTTTTGAAGTAAATAATAAATGGCATACCAAAGTTATTGTGCTGGTAAATATACTTCCCACTGCCTTAGAATGGGCTAAGTCTTTAATTCTTTGTTGTAACTAAATTTTAAAGGTGACTCAGGTAGCAAAAAATAAGAATTAAATAAATAAAAAAGTCTAAAATTTTATATTATCGTAAATAATTACATACAGTACATTAATTTTAAAAGAAATTTTTTCCCGCGTAAACATTTGCATATTTTAAAATCATGTTTGCTAAATATTATTGCAATTTTATTTTACTGCTATAAGTTTTTTCTCTATCACGAGTATAGCAGCAGTACAACATTCATGATTTGCACATTAAAAGATTTAATCATAAACATTTATAATTGATTTCAGCCACAAATCTGTTAAAATTATATCATAAACTTTTACGTAATATTTGCTTGAATCTTATAAAAGGAAATAAAAAATTTTAGATTCATGAAAAAAGAAATAAGAGAGTTAATATCGCGTTAGCAAATTTTAAAATACTGACAAACTATTATTATTCGTAGAATAATATTTAATTTTAATCTGGAGATTCGTAACTTTTTATTTTCATTAGAACTAAGAAATTTATACCAAACAACATTTTAGTTATTTTCCGGAAGAATATTTAATGCATCATTAACATTTCCTTTCAATGCGTGCTTCGAATATTTTTCAGAAATCATTACAACGAAAAACTTCATCATTTATAGATGAATATGACAGAAAGGAGTTTTTTTTTTCTCGAAAAAACATTTTTCATAACTTTACATTAGAGATCAATTTATCAACTTGTGTATTAGGTTTTAAATATATCTCATTTGCATGTATTTACATATCAATACCTGTATCAAGATAGAGGAATCCCTTGTCTCTTCGGAGATCAAAACGAAAACGTATCCTACATCATCGTATCAAAATAACCCTATAAATGCCTAGTTTGGAAATTATAGGATGAATATTAATGCGACATACGGCGATCAAAGAGATCTTATCATGTGACGGCAGTTATTTTTTCACCAAAAATAGTGTGATCGATTTAAAAGGAAATAAGCTTTCTAAAGAATAGAAGACAAAAAAAAAGTCTCCAATCAATACGAAGGCTCGTTCGAATCATTATTAAGAATCTTCAATATTTTTCAACAATGGCAATTTTCCATTTTGCAATGCCAATATCACGCAAAATCTCGAACTTCCTTGTAAGCAGGCAAATTGGAGCCCAAAGTTCATCCGATACTTTTGTCATGAATTCGTAGAAACCCGATAATTTCCGAATCTCAACTCCAACGCACAATGCTATGAGAACAGAGACTGAGTTACACATGGTTCTTGGAAGGGAGCTCTCCCTTCTGCCTTTCTCCATAAAGCTTTTCAATAGTTGAGTACGATTGTTACATTTTCACGCCACGGAGACTGTGAGCTGAAATTTGTATTACCTTCTAAAATTTCCTTCTTTACTGAATTCACTTGATGTGAAATTATAATTCCTTCCTCGGCTCCGAATTTTCCTTAAGATGCAGAAAATGAGCGAAAGGGAATTGAATAGCACACCGAAAATAGAAATTTATTAAAAAGAAGATTTATTAGAAAATATATTTTGCAGTTTGAATTTCTAAAGTTTTTATAAATTTAACCTGGATTTATTATTATAAGGAAATAGACAGGGAGAAGTTATGAGAGTGAAAAAAATGATATACTGAAATGGGTTGCATTACCGTTTCATTAATTATAGTTTTGGCACATGAACCGAAATCTGCTCTACTGCTCTCAACAATTTCAACCCCAAACTGAACAAGCAAGCTGAACCCCAAAGTTCATCCGATATTGTTATAAATTAGAGGAAAAATGATAATTTCCAAATCCCAACAAAATGTTACATATGAGTCTTGGAAGGGATTTAATCTTAAAATTTCGCATTAGTGCGATTGTTATGTTTTCAATCCAAGACAGATGTAAACTGAAGGTTTTATTATCATCTGAAATTATTTCTGCCAGGGAATTCGCTTGATTTGACATTATAATATATTTTAAGAGAAGAATTTCCTTGAATAAAGTAGAAAATGAACCAAATGGAATTGAATGACTCATTTAAAAAAAATAGATACATAGTAAAAAGAGATATATTGTTATTTCTAATAAAATATCATTTATATTTTGAATACATTTTAATTTCTTTTTATAATTTCAAATTTCTATTTCACTTAAAAATTAATTAACATCACAAACTTTAAGAATGTTTTTTTACCGTTCAAACAATAAAAAAATGTTATTGTGAATTAAACACCTTTTTTATGTTACTGAATGAATTTTTAAATGTTGAAAAAATGGAAAGCAACTATACTGCTTGAAATTCAAATGACTCTTTTTATGGAAAACGTTTATGGGGAGCTTTATAAACTAGGATTTATTTATCGGAAAATGTAATTTATATCATGGATACACCTTAATTAATTCTTATAACTTCAATTTTAATCTATTTTTTTAAAAAGAAAAACTAATTATCATAAAACTAATTTTAATGAGACAAAATTCTTGACAGGCAAATCACATAAACATGTCGATAAACGATTAATTAAGTAAAATAATTTAATTTCTAGCTCGTCAAATGTAATTTCGAAAATGTTAGATCAAAGACAATTAGCAGCATATCTAATATCTTGATTCAAGTTAGTAATGTGAGCTGTAATGTAGTAGGAATCGTAATTAGCAATTCTTTTTAATCAGTGTTCTGGAATGCAACTATTAATTTGCTATATGATGAAAAAAATATTTTTTTAAAAAATAAATCTAATATAAAGGCAATTAAAAATAAGAAAAACATTCTTTAGAAATGAAGAAAAAAATAATTCGGCTGTATTCAGTTAGCAAAATATGCAGAATAAAAAGAAATAAAATGCTAAAGTGAAAAAAAAATTTAAATTTGAGCAGATATTAAGTTTGTTAAAGAGTAATCAGAAAAGAGGACAATATAGACGCAGAGAATGCGTCCCTTTCCTTTCTTTATTTCCTTTCTTTTCCTTTCTTTATTAACAGCGGTAGTAACGTTTTCTATATTTTATATTTATTTATAATGCTCATTTTTAATTCCATTTGTTCCAAATCTATTCGGTTATTTGTCATAATTATTAAAACCATTGCCGCAGGGAGGAGGCACTCGCCTTCCTTTAAGGGACTCCGGTTTCAATCACAGCAATGATTGGTCAATTTGAATTTCGCACTCTGCTCGCTCCGATCACAGAGCTGACGCGAAATATCCTCAGTGGCAGACAGATCGTGGTTTAGAGTCCCCTTGTCATCAGCCTAACCGTAGGACTTTTTCGCAGTTTTCCTCACCATGTAACGCAAAGACGGGTTAATTTCAGTTAACAAAGGCAGATTTCTCGCAACACTTGATCCAGAGCGTTGGCTTAGGGGATCGAGTGTTCGCCTTCCACTGAGGTGAATCGGGTTCGAATCCCAGCGATCACTGGTCGATATACGAATTCTGCATCCGGCTTGCACCGACCGCAGTGCTAACGTAAAATATCCTTAGTAATATATGAATCAAGGATTAGAATCCCCTTGTCGTTAGACTAACCATGAGATTTTTTCGTGTTTTTCCTCTTCATTTAAGGCAAGCACGGGTCAGTTCCATCAAAAAAAGTCCTTCAAGAAGGCAAATTTCCACCAATGTCTTCTGGATCCGTTCAAAATTACAAGACTACGGAGTTGAGCATTAGTAGTCGGAAACTCAAAATTGAGTCTGCTGTTCAACGACGGTAATAAATATAAATACAAATACTTGATCCAGGAGCTCCCTTGTGTTATGGATTGGGTTTAAAATTACGAGGCTTTGAAGTTGAACAGTGGTAGTCATAAACTCAAAATTGTGTCAGCTGTTCAACGACGGTTTTAAAAGATATATTTAAACCTGCTCCATGGGGGAGAGGGGCGTTAGCTATTTCTTTCAGGTTAGCAATTTCTTTCATTTTAAATTTGGGATAAATCATTTCATCCACACGCCTGATGCTGTAAAATGCGCTACACCTTTCATATTTGAATGAATTTCTACTTTGTCTTAAAAAAATAATAAAAGGAAAAAAACAAAGAAAAAATATTATTCAGAAGATTTCGACATTTTTTTTTGTAACATTTCAAACTTTAAAAAGTTTTTTCTGGTGGCAAAATCCGGAGCTAGATTTCAAATTTTCCGTTATTATTTTTTTTTTTTTGGACAAAGTGGCGCATTTAAATATTATTAAAATTTGAGAAAGTACCTTTCCACTTCAACTCTTAGGTTTTTATACCTAAATTGTAACATCGACAAGTAAAATGTGTTTACCTGTAATATGTCTCAAAATATTTTTTTCGAATAACCAAGAAAGCTTAGAATTTTTAAAAAATAATACCACAAAGATTCATAAAACAACTGCATAAAGCTATGTAATAAACGCAATTTCCAATTGAAAACAAATTGGAGTAGAAAGAATGAGATGTGTTTATGAATTCTTATTAATTAAATTAATTTCACTCGAATAGTTTCGTAAATATAAGGCACCATTCCATAAAATAATAAGAAATACTTATACCTAAAAATTTATAAAATTACATAAAATACCTAAAAATATCCAGAGAAAAAGCCTTCCAACTGGAACTTCTTGACTTTTATTTGTAAATTGTAATTTTTTTGAAAGCCCGATTTTATGTATAAAAGACTTGTTGATAAAAATCACCATCCTAACATCTTTTCATTTTTACGCTCTATTGGAATTTTTAGTTGTATATAATTGTTCATACTTCTTACCATTTTAGTAAATTTACCATGAGGTTTTATTGATTTTCATGTATGTAACTTTACAACATTGTTTTAGAATTTTCACTATCTTATCTGATTATATACATGTGCTTTACTTTACCTATTAATCTGTTTTTAAAATCGTGTGTTTGGCGCAGCATGTCGTAGTTTTGAAGTCTGTGCCACTAAAACCTACATTATATTTAATTCAATTCAATTCAATTGTAAATTGTACTGGAACATGCTTTTTACTATTATTAAAATGACTTTTCCTTTTGTTGCTTTTTATAAATAAAAAAGCAAGCTCTCAAAATACAACTCCATAAATCTATGATTTAAAATCAATTTCCAGTTTAAAATAAATTAAAGTAAAAGAACTGAGCTTTTTAAGATTGCTCACTAATTAAAAAAATTACTTTAGAGTAGTTTCTTAAACATAAAGCCATTCTACAAAACAATTTCATATTTTCAATAAAAGCATGCCCTTTAATTTTAAATCTAATTTATTATTTTCCCAACGCGAAGAAAATATTATGGCAGAATTACCGTACTGTATGTTAACGACATTTCTGGTAAGAGAAAAAATCCTGATTCTGGTTATAACATGGTATTTAAACCATTCATTAAGTAATTTTTTCCGTTTACATGGTAATGGTTTACCGGAAATTGTGGTTTTCAAAATTATAGTTTAGTATACCACACATTTAGTATAACATACAAAATAGGAAAATAAATTCCCCCGAAAAAATTACTTTTATGCCATGCGCTATGTATTAAGAAAAAAAAAATTAAAAATTTTACAACCATTACCAAATATTATCATATATTATAAAAATGTATATTACTTTTTATTTTACCTAAATCATTTACAAAGCATTTCGGTAAAAAGTTTTGAGATTTTTCGTGTTTCCACAAAGCCTTAAACACGATATAATATTCTGGGAGTTTTGAGCGTATTTTTTTCCCAGTAAATTAACTGTATTACGTAATTATTTATACTATCTAATATCACACAATATAATAAAAAATTAAATAAATCATAATATTTTTGAAAAATATATTTATTATCAATTTTTTCTTTTATTTTACTAAAGTTCAATTTATTGTATACTATATCGCAATTAAAAATAATAATTGCTAAGAGCCACGATTTATTTTTGCTTAAATAATTTCTTCATCTCACTAATTATTATGAGACTGTATCACTTTTCCATTAGGATCAATTACAAAGATATATTAGAGGAGAGCGCCTCGCAAGCCCAGAGGTCTTCACTTGCTAATGAATGATCAAAAATTCTCTAATTAACGCTTCCAATCAGTGTGCTGTTTGAGAAGAATAGAATCATTCTCTTTATCAGTTTAGAACCCCTGTTCTGCACAAAGAACCTGCACAATACCGGATAATTTTCTCATTTTCTACTTAAAGCTTTGATTTTTGTTGGGGTGAATAGCTTTAGAACGCACTAAAGAAGCTTTAGCACTTCTTTAGTTAAAGAAAAGATAGGTGGATTATCGAGAAAATAATCTTTCTTTTGGCAAAAGTTAATTTTATTTTACTCTGTTAAGACCTTTAATTATCATGTTACTCTTAAACACATTTTAGTTAACAGAAAATTAGGTTTATTAATGGAAATTGCAAAGAACATTTATGAGTGATTATCACGGGAGTACTTGAAGTGTTTGTAATACACATTAAGACATTCTCAAAAAGTAAGGATTGATTGTTTAAAAATTTGCGTTGGAAGACAGTAAAGCTATTGCAGCATGAAGAAATTTTAAAAGCTAGGAAAAATGTAAAACCTATTATGGGCATTACAAATAATTATATAAAAAATTAGGAAATTGCACATCTGAAACTAAAATTTGGTTAAGATAAAAATAGAATTATTTTTCTATTTGCTAGAGGTCTTTCGCAGCGTGTTAGAGAGAAAATTTTAACTATGTGTAGTTTTAAATTAAATATGTTTACAATGTGACATTTTCAGTGTTTTTTCAGTACAAACAAGAAATCGATATTTCATTCCATATAGATTAAGGTAAATCATTGATACGAATAGCTTTTTTTTTAAGAATGAAACTACTAAAATTGTAAAATAGTTCAAGAATTGTTGGAATAAAGAAATTTGTAAACAGTAGAGAAAAAATACTATTTATATAAAGCAATTTTCAAATATTTAAAATAAATATTGCTGTACATAGCTCATATTTCTTGCAGTAGGTTTCAGAAATTTGTGTCAAAAATACAAAGTATCTTTCTCGGAGAATTTATGATTATAACCACTTTCAACGAAAACTAGACACGTCTGCTGTTTAAATATAAATAAAGTTATTTTACACATTTAAAATGATAAATATTCCACTCTATTCAAACTAGTAGTTATGTTAAAGATATAATATGTAGTTGTTTTATCTTTTAAAACTGAAAAGAAATGCTTCTTGGAGAGATAAATGCTCTTGGTAACATTTTGAAGAATGAAAAAGATCAAGAGCAAGAATTCATAAAAACGATTATTACAAAGTTAAAACGCAATATTGAATATAGAATGAAGTATTAACAGACATATTTTAAGGGAATATTAATCATATGCTCGATTTGTTTGATTACAAGTTTCTAAACATATATTTTATTTCATTAAACGTTAAAAATTGAAGTATGATAATGTAATATTATATTTATATGGCAGGAGTTTTAAGCAGTTAATGTTCACTGTAAGTCATTTAAATTTCCTTACTGTTTTGAGGCGTTATCTTTATGTACCTTTATAGCTGTTATTTTTAATTTTCTTGCTCAAGAAGTTTCGAAATTCATTTTTGACAACATCGTGCACTGCAATAAAGCTTGGCTCAAATAACGGTAATAAATATCAGCATGCAAGGTATAGGTAGTTTTCAACATGAAATCTATTTTTTTCTGTTAAATACCGTTTCCAGAGTACCATAATTTTTGCAGTAATATTTTCCGTAAAGTCACTGAATTTAAATAAATATTAATGAAAAAACTACAGTATGCTGTATTAATAAATATATAAAATTACAGAATTAATAAATATTTAAATAATTATTACTGAAAAAGCTACGGTACACATTATGAATAAATAAATAAAATTACGGTAATATGTACAAAATTACGGTAAATATATGAAATTACGGTAATTTTTAAAAATGGATTATACAGATTTTACACCCTAGGCACCAGCATTTTGTTCAGTAACTTAATCGATTATTTTTCATAGTGTGCATGTCCGAATGAAGTAAGTTTTTCAATCCCATTTTAATAAAACCACATAAATGTGCACCTACAATAAATAAACAAAATTAACGATATTTACGGCATTATATTTATTACAGCTTTTTTTCAGAATTAATTCAGAATCTTTAACTGTTATTAACAAAGAAGTTTCAGGTATTATTAGCAAGCATGTATTAAGACCGTATCAATATTGATTAAATAAATATAGTACATTCTTATAAACAAAGAAGTTATTTTAACAAATTGATCAATAACTATCGCGAAGTACACGCACTTAAATGTCACGCACTTTATATATGAAGAAGGCTTAGGTATTATTAACAAGCAAGTATTAAGATCGTATAAGCTTTAAGTATGACTAAGAGAATAACAAAGAATAATCTAAATAAGTTTAATATATTCATACTAATAAAATAAAATTCAATAATATTTATTTCGTATCAAATAAATTTAACCTTTTTTACTTTCTTACTCATCAAAGCTCTTCATACACGTATTCGGGTATTTTGGCAAATTTTCAACGCAGTTTGAGGAGCGTTTAACCAATGCATTACTTAACATACACATTACATATATATTCACTACCCTACAATGAATAAAGATGAGCTTTCATTTTTTAAGATTATTTTTAAAATTTTCCAAGAAATGCTTAGAGAATTATTTTATAGATTCAGAGCTGTTTAGATCATGCGATTTGTCATACTTATCAATAAAGTTTAAAGCTTTCAAAGGTTTAAGGGACCAGCAATAAATTACAAATAAAATTAAAAAAACACCTTATGTCAGAAAAATATAACTATTAACTATATAGCTACTGAAATCGACCATTTTGATTATTATATAAAATGTATACAGGAAAATTCGTAAGTCTACATTAAACATTTATGGAAATATGGATATTTTAATAAAAAAAAGCTAAATTTTTGTCTTATTTTTGATTTTGACTTACTTTAAAAAATATTCAATAAAAGCAACGAAAATTGTAGAATTGTTTTTATTAATAACAAAATTATAATTTTCAAATATGGTAAAATATCGTTGAAAAGTGCACAAGATATGAACCTTTAAAGTAGTTGTTTCATATTGTGCACCGACCGAAAAAATTTAAAAAAAAATATTTCCTAACCTTGTTGTATTTGGTAACTTATGAAAAAATCCATTTAAATATCCAAAAAATTAAAAAAGTTGTATGAATTGCAATATAGAATTTTTATAAGTAGGTTTTTGTAATTTTCTAATTCGAACTATGAATTGCAAGTGGTCTTCTTATGTACTATTAAGCAAGATTTATTAAAACCGAAACCGGCGTTAAGATGGGTCATCTCCTATGAATGTTAATTTTCATTCAATCTGCCTTTTTTTTCTTTTTTCCAAGGACAGACATTTTAAGGTGTTAAATTTTATAATATTTTTAAATTATTCAGAATGAAACTCGAATAAAATCACTTTCCATTTAAAGTTTTTATTAAAAATTTGAAAAAACTACACTGAAAATTGCATGAAATTCTTGAATTTTTAAAATATTCAAGCAGCATTTATTTCATGAGCTGCAGATATGATGCACAACAAAATTATATAAAAAAAGTTTTTTTAGATGCTTTTTGCCTATAATAACCAACAAAACAAAAGCAAATTTGTTGCTATATTTTCTGGGTTCGAAAAAACTTTGTTTGACATAAAATTACAAATGTTATAAAATTTTCATCCAAATAAATAAATAAATATATATATATATATATATATATATCAGNCTGGAACTGTATGCTTACTTGACGTATTATCTGAATAATTTTGATAATTACTTATTTTCAAACGAAATTATTTTTGTAATTCTTGCTCATAATTTTTTTTTAATTCCTAAACAAAACCTATTTGCATATTTCTCTTTCTGAATTATTTTTTACATGTTTTTTACCGAATATTATTTCTAATCTCACTTATAAAATTTCGGTATGCAAAAAGTTAACATATTACGAACTACAAATAACCTTTCCTTCAAAATGAAAGTTTAAGCTTTCTCTAATTACGGTTCTTAGACACTGTTCACTTACGCGACGCACTGTTTGAATAAATAAGATAATTACATATTTCCAAACAAAAATTCTTTTTTGAAATTCTTGTTCAAAACATTAATTCATCCCAAAACAAAACTTCTGGGATAGATAGATATAACATTCAAAACATTTATTTAATTACAATGATTCAGATATTTTAACTGTAAATATTACTCTAAAAGTGACAGTACATCAGTTTTTGCTCCTTAAAATTTTAAAGCAAATATGGACTTTGCTATAAATTGATCAGAAATATATTAGAGATTTAGAAATGTCTATGATTATTGATAGGAAAGAAGCTATATATTTTCGTTCTATTTATTTTTCCGTTCAAATTGTATAATAATGGGCAATGCTAAGATCTAAGTTCAGCATAATTCTGCTATACTTATATTCTTTTTTCTTTATTTAAAGCTCTTAATTTGTTATATAAATATGTTATCTATGCAAAATAATGATGGTAATTTTTTTAAACTTTTTTATGAATTTCTATTTAAAAGATCTTTAAAAAAAATCTATTTTATTATTAAGTATAGTTTTCGAAAGTGATTTTAAGTTTTGAGACGATCCCCTGTAAAAAAAGATAACGTCATTATTTTTGAAGAGAAGAGTAGCGAAAGCAAGTATAAGGGAATAACTATTTTATGTACTTTGTAAATACTCTTATTCTACAGAACGCTTTGATAAAGTAGGAAAATAAGTGGATAAGTCAGAGACACAAGCGCGTTACTTTTCTTAGGGACAGAAAAATCCTATGTATAACAGAGCTAGTGCCTTATTTCTTTAAAATGTTGAATTCTAGTCCATATCAACTTGCAATTTTGACCTTCGATTTCAAATTCTGCCTGTTCATAAAATAAAATGATTATATATCTGGTATGGAAAAATAATTCAAATTATTATTACGAGGCGGAGATTATTAAAAAAAAATCTAATTAGATTTTATCTTATTGATTGGCAATATTAATTTAATCAACAGTTCAATTCAGCAAAGAGTATTATTGCACTGACTTGTTACCTTTTTGAAAGTTTCACTTAATGAAATTATAATGTATAAAAAAATTATAAAAACTTAAGCAGAAGTATTTTGCAAAGTGAAAATTTGATCTGTTTGAGAAATATATTTATATTACATTTTAAGATTTTATGATCCAAATGAATAAATTGCTTAAATAAGAACTATGTTTAGTTTATTCTTCATTTTTTTAATATTTTGTTCATCCGTTTGAAGATAAGACTCTAAATTAACTTAAACATTGATAGCATTTACTCCAGGAATACACTGGGATAATTCAAGTCAAATATTTCAGCGATCATGTTTCTGGCAAAAATCGCGTGATTTACCATTTAAAAATTAAAATAATCGTACATTTTTCAATTTCTTTATTCTCTACTGACAACAAAGAAAAGAGTTTCAATATATACCGCAGAAGACTATATAATTAATGTGTATCACTTTTTAACAAAGTGTGGTGATGACTCAATGGCCTTGCTTCCAATATAAAAAATTTTCTCAGACATGGTAACGAGATAATATTTAACCCCACAATAATATTTAACAACTTTCACTAGTAAAAAAAAAAAAATGTAGGTTTGTGGTAGAAAGCTCCAATCGACATGTTTACTATCCTGCTATCACAAGAACTTCTCCAGGGACAAAATTCACAAGCTGAAGATACTTTAGTCAGGAAGATAATTCAGTTTAAATTGGTGAATGGGGTTTACCATTTCGAGTTGGAGTGGGGTTGAAAGTCATGTTATTTCTTCCATTCTTGTGATTTTAGTTTTGTTTCCATATCGGCAAATAACCGCTGACTTTCGGTCAGGAGGAGTTCTTGAAAGAGGTAAATAGTGGAGATCCGTATATGTTTTTATTTTGAAATATAAATGAGGGTAAAGTTGACGCATAACGCGTCAGACCCTACGTCAAGCTTCGAAACTATACTTTCAAAGATTGCTCTTACTTTATTCTGGTTACTCAGGCTATTACGTATTGTTAATTACGTTAAGAGATAGAGAGCTTTTATGATGTAGATAATTAAATAAAGAAATTTTCTTGAAATTCATGCTCTGCAATTTTATTTCTTCCCAAAACATAAAAAAACTGCTTACATCATTCTTTTGAAATTATTTTTCTGTATATTTTATTGAATATTATTTTTATCACAATAGTAAATGTTTCGTGTTTGTAATTAGTTAACGTAGAACGAAGAATTAATTTCAACTTCCTCAAAAATAAAAATTTTGTGCTTTTAGTATATACGTTTCTCAGAGTTTTGTCTACAGTACAGTTCTAACAAGTTTATTTTGAAAAATTTGTAATAATGTGTATTTCAAAGCAAAAACTCTTTTTGGAACTCCTGTGCAAAAATTTTATTCGTCTCATAAAAAAACTTTTGTGCACAATAGTAATTATTTTATTGAATATTGTTTTTAATCACTGTAAAAATTCTTAGTTAACATATTATGGCCAAAAAATATTCTCTCACTTAAGATGCAAAATTAATCATGTCATTATTATGTTTCTTAATCATACAGTGAAGTAAATTTTTTTGTTGCATGTTTGAATAAGTTAGATGCTTATATGTTTCTAAGCAAAAATTCCTTGTGAAATTGCTGTTCAATTTTTTTTTTATACCGAATCAAAACTTAGGAGCCAAAAGTGTTTTTAAAATTACTTTTTTTCATGTATTTTACAGAGCATTATTTTTACTATTAAAAATTCTTTTTGTAACCAGTTAACGTATCACGAACAGCAAATACCATCTACTTCAAAATGAAAAAAAAGAGCCTTTTTTATTTTCGCTTCTTAGGCAATTTCACACAGTTAGGTAAACTCCCGGAAGAATAGTTTGAATAATTAAGATCATTACAATTTTTTGTCAAACAAAAATTCGTTTTAAAATTTTTGCTAATTTTCTTCTTTTTTATATACTTAATATTATTTTATAATCCACCAATAGAATTTCTGTTCGTGACCAAGTAACATATCACGACCATCAAATACCGCCTACTTCAAAAGGAAAAAATTGAACTTTATTTTCGCTTCTTAGGCTATTGCACAAAGTTAAGTAAATTCACACGAAGTATAGTTTGAATAATTTAGATAATTGCATTGTTCGAAACAAAAAAAATTTGAAATTCTTGCTCAAAAAATTTTAATGACCCTAAAACAAAACTTATGAGCAAAATATTCTTTCTAAATTACCTTTTCCAAAATATTTTACAGAATATTTTTTTTATTCTCAAAAATAAAAGTTCTTTTCGTAACCAGCAAACATGCAAGGAACAACAAATACAACTTCCTTCAAAATGCAAAATTTAAGCTTTCGCTATTTACGGTTCTTAGGCACTGTGCACTTGCACGGCGCACTGTCAGAATAAATATGATAATTGCATATTTCCCAACAAAAATTCATTTTGAAATTCTTGTTCAAAACTTTTAATGGTCCCAAAACAAGTCTTATGAGCAAAATATTCTTTCTAAATAACAATTTCCATACATTTTACATAGTCCCACAAATAAAAGTTCTTTTTGTAGCCAGTTAAGATACCGCCAACAACAAATACCATCTTCTTCAAAATGCAAAATTTGCGTTTTCTCTATTTACGGTTCTCTGGAACTGTATGCTTACTTGACGTATTATCTGAATAATTTTGATAATTACTTATTTTCAAACGAAATTATTTTTGTAATTCTTGCTCATAATTTTTTTTATTCCTAAACAAAACCTATATGCAAATTTCTCTTTCTGAATTATTTTTTACATGTTTTTTACTGAATATCATTTCTAATCTCACTTATAAAATTTCTGTTTGCAAAAAGTTAACATATTACGAACTACAAATAACCTTTCCTTCAAAATGAAAGTTTAAGCTTTCTCTAATTACGGTTCTTAGACACTGTTCACTTACGCGACGCACTGTTTGAATAAATAAGATAATTACATATTTCCAAACAAAAATTCTTTTTTGAAATTCTTGTTCAAAACATTAATTCATCCCAAAACAAAACTTCTGGGGAAGATGTTTTTTTTAAAATTGTATTTCTGAGTATTTTACCGAATATTATTTTTAATCACATCAATAAATGCTCTCTGTAATCAGTTAACATGTCACGAACAACAAACATCAACTCCTTCAGAGCACCAAAAGCGCTGACACCAATACTTCAGACTAAATTAAATTAAGGCAACTTCCTTTTCATCCTATTGCGTTCTTTGTCTTTTCCTACTCAACCAGAATAAATACACTCTTAATTCTGCGTATTTTTTTATTTTTTTTATTTACTTTTTACCTACACTAGAATTGATCAAGAAGATCTAGAGCTATTTAACCCAGAAGATCGAAGCAAAAAAAAACTGAACGTGGATACTTAAACTGTTAAGCTGAATACGGTTCTTTAAGTTCTTGTTTTTTTAAAACTAAAAAGTAGATGGAAAGTTCCAAAGACAATTGGTGGTTAAATATTTTATTTCAACAGTAAAAACTAAGGCAACTTTTTTTTAATTACGTTCAAAGTTAGAAATGAATAGCTTGTTTAAGCAATTTTGTTTTTGTACTTGAACAACAAAATTTGTTTTCATTTGAATTTATCAAGAAACACTTTAAAACACTTGTATTTGTTTACTTATTTTTGAGACAGTTTCTTTTAAAGTTTCATTAAAGAGTGGAGGAGAGCTTATGAGTTCAAATGAGTGAAATAGTATATTTCAATAAAATGTTTAGAGACACCTCATGTTTTCCTTTTATTTTGCAATTTAATAATATGATGAGAAAAATTAGAAACGTTTTATGTGTATTTAATCTTTAACTTAATTTTTACTTAGGAGAGAGTCGGGTGACCTCGCTCACTTAAGGAGCTTATTTCAGTATAATAATGAGTAATAATCAATATTTTTGTTTGTTTCTATTGTTTTATCATCTAATTAAATAATTTTTTTATCATCTAATTAAATTAAATATGTATAGAAAAAATTATTTTTTTTAGTATTAAAATGAAGTTTAATCGAAACATTCAACCAATTTTTCTTAATTTCATGACTACTGTATTCAACATATTTTCAAAACTTTTGTTTACCATGTTACCACCTGCATAAATACTTGAAACTTTGAAAATAATCTTTTTTTAATATAACAATTAATGTCCGATGGCCCATTGACTTGAAAAAATAGTCTATACATATGAAATTGACAGTGGGCGGGGGTGCCCGACATTCCCCTACCAAAAAATATAAAAAAATCAAAATTATTTAAAATTATTTCATAAAATATGTATTTGTTCTTCTAATGTTTACTAGCCACTGATACGTTTAGAATACAAATAAGTTGTGAAATTAATTTGTATATTATTTATAAATATTATTTTTATAAATGTTATTTTTATATATATTTGTACACATATCAAATACTTCAAACAGCATATTGTGATATACCATGTTTAGATGTAACCTAAATAACTTAATCGTAAATCAAAATTACCTCTTGATTTATTTCTGTTGTATTAGGAAACTATAAAACGTTTTAAAATTTTTAGAAAGGTTTCAGACGATCTGAATAAATTAGTTTCTTAAATTCTTCATATTTTTTTAAAAAACAATCGTTGTTTAAAATTGAATTATAAAGTTTTCATATCTCTAATTTCAAATATGATAATGGTTCTTCTGAATAGAAAGTGTAACTGAAGAAAATCGAACCAATTTCTTGCATTGTATCTGTGAGGCAATTCAAAGGGGAATTTTAATCTTTAAATTATGCATTTCCATTAAGCACTCATATTCAAAACTGTTGCATTCGATTAAGACTAAACAATTACCTTTTATATTTATTAATTGGTTTAACTTAACTTGCAACTACTTATTTAATGTTACCGAGTGAGTTCAACAAAAGTCAAAAGTGTGTTCTGTTTTTTATCTGTCTCATTTAAAAAAAAAATTGCTTTTTCTTTGAACTGTGTCTAAGAAATGTATAATAATACAACAAACAATGATCTTGTCTATAATATTACCTAAATCAGATTAAGAATATCTAGGTATCTGTCTAGAGTATGGTGAACTAGGAGTATTAATTGATACGGAAACATGGGTAGAAATATGTTTGATTCCTTTATTCTGTTCTATATTTAGAAAATATCTGTTCTTATTCTGTTCTATATCTGTGTTTAAAAGTAATATATATGAAAATATGAAATGGAAATCAAGTCCTAAATCATAAATAAAAAACGAAAAAGTAGAAGACCCGTTATAAAATCGATTAAGAAAGTCAAATTTGATGAGCTAACAGAAAGGAAAAAGCCTGAAACAATTATGTAAAAATGTCATGAACTAATGAATTGTGCTCCCCTCATGACCAATTTTAGAAATATTCCTTGAGAATATGTAGAATATCTCATAAATATATAATCACTATATTTATTGAAAAAAGTTTAAGCTATTAGAACATTTTTGAAAATAATATTACGCATTTTCATTGACTTCTAAGTATATATAATGCCCCCTGTCAACTACCAATGTTCCAAAAAAGCATTTTTAAATTTAAAACTTATTTTTGTTAATTTTTTTCATTTTATTGATGCTCTTTAGGTGAGAATTTATCTGATTTATAAGTTCTTAATTCGGTATTTAAGCAGTTAAATAAAATAAAATCAACTTTAGGCCAATAGTTGCTTAATTTGCCAACAGTTTATATGAACAAATGTTTAGTTAATGTAATGTAAACGATGTGTAAAAAATATATATTTCCCGACTATTTTATTATATTCTATTATTATATAAACTGTTCAATTATATAAATTTTCTTTAAAGCACTGCATTTTAAAACATAACCTACTAACAACATTTTTTAAACATTAAACATTATTTCAAATACAATTGAGAAAAATATGAGTATTTAACAGAGTAATATAAGTTTTCCTTTTATGTAACTTTAAAAGGAAAACTTCAGTATCCGTTCTTAAATAAGTTCACACTAAGTTTTCATTTCTGATTTAAAATTACTTTGTCATTTGTTCACCATAAGTTTATTAACCCTTGAAAAAATTTTGTAAGACATTAAATTAAATTTTTCTGGCAATTTTTTACCACAAATTTACATGAACTATTTATTTAAACATTTACTTAAATTAACTACAGGTTAAGTACAAATGCTAGACAGAATAAAATTTTTAGTTCTCAGAAAATTTACACGTTTTCACAAATTTCTGCATCAATATTTGACCTGAAACACCCTCTGTTCTTAATGATATTTACTTCAGTGCCTTAATAATAATTATAATGAAGGAAGTAGTCTGTTCCTTTGTTGCATTTGTAATTTGGCATCGCACCAAATTTCCGTAAATGAACACCCATGACAAATGATGTATACGTAATTCGCTGAGTTGCTTGAAACCTCTGGCTGAGATGTTTTCATCTATTTTATCAACAAAATGTTTCCATAACAGCAACGTTGTATATAAACCTCTTAATTAGCTACACATTTCTAAAAAAAATTATACATTGCACTATTTAAAGCTACATTAAATGTTTTCTCAAAAGTTAACAGTTAGGTTGCGTTAAATATTCGAGAAATTCAGAATATAGAAATATATTTGTTTTACTTTTCNACTATATATATATATATATATATGTCTATATTCATTAGTCTTAAAAACCGATTCGATCCGGCATTGAAAGGTTGTTGCTAACTAGGGTGAATACATTGTTGATTAAAAATAAAATACCGATAACTAATATCAAATGCACCAGAACGACATTACTTTCCGGTCCCTCTAATATTTATAAACATCTACACAATCCAACATCTTGTCACGTTCATCAGAATTTGATGGGTCGTTAATTATGCATCTGATTATAATTCATTAAATATTTAAATGCTTGACTGTACAAGTTAAGGTAAAATAAGGTTAAGGTTAAATAAGGTGAATAAGGTTTAAAAATATGTGCTAAATCTGGAATTTTACATGGTCGAGTATGTCGGTCAGTATAATTTCTGAGACCCTTGTTTAATATAAATAATAAATTTTTAATGGGATCAATATTTGTATTAGCATTATTTCATGCACTATATTCTTTGCTTTATGTACTTTCATGCAAATTAAACTTTGTTTGATAATTGCTTAGAAAATAGAAGAAAAAAAAACTATTTTTTCTTAAAAAAAATATGGTCACTTTACAATTATTACTATAATTCACCGGAATTTATCAGAATAATGTGAAATAAAACTTCGTCTCAGATATGAGCAATTAGCTGTAATAAAAATCAAAGCAACTATAAAGCAACGTAGTTTCTTAAAAATATAAAATAATAAATACATCTTTACAGTTGCAAAAGCAATTCCGAATTGCGTGTCGCTTTCTATCATCTCTGAGTAACAAATAATAAGTACAGATCGTAGAAATTATGTTAAACGACTGCAATGTTTAACGATCTAGCTGGCTTAAACAGCCACATTTTAACATTCATTTGCATACCGAAGAACAGTTATTTGTTATTATGCATAAATTAAAGCAATCTGTTGGTGATATGCGAGAAACTGCTGTAAATCACAGCGGAGTTTAAAATATCGCAGTTAAAGGTAATCGCTATGTTTGCCTCGTTAAAATCTAAATGATCTCATCCCGCTATAAAACTTTTGGAAGGACTTCTCCTTTGAAGAGCTGAAAACACAAATTTCAAACCAAGCTAACATTTTTATAAACTTTAAGATAAATAGTCAGTAAATACAAAATTGTGAGATACTATCTCATCTAACAGATCATCAAATTTTAATGTAAGCAATATTTTATAGTGTACTTATACTATTTTTAATGAAATAGACATAGAGTGCAATCGTATTCCTGTTAATTAATTTATATGAATTTTAAAAGCGTATTTATACTTATAGATGATTTATAATTTTATTAGAATATATTTTAAACAGGCTGGGAATAAACAAGAGAGCAGTTGCCTATAATATTGCAATTTTATTTAATATTGAAAAAAATTTGTTTTATTAATAAATTTTTAATTTTTAATGGAAATATTAGTGATATTGTGTTGCTTTTGATAGGTTACTCGAAATTATGAAACATATATTAAATTTTTTAATAACCTACAGATTAAATTGATTGATTGCAAATTTTTATTAGAATTATTATAAGAAAGTTCTTTCTTAGGTAAAAACGTAAAGTGACTTTTTGTAACTTCTGATTAAATAATTAAAGCAGTTTATAGAATAGTTAAATTACTTAAACATTAAAATTGATTTAATATTTTAATTAATCAATCATTTGAAATGCTTGAATACTCAAATTTGACTTATAGAAATTAACTTAATCATTATTATTGAATAAATATTAATGAGGAAATTTCGATGTAATACTTTACTGTAAAATTTAATTTTACGTATGCATCTAGTGTGCCAGTACTATACACTGTAATTTGTGCCTAATTTCTTAAAGCGTAAGTTAAAACTCTGGAAATTGATTTAAAGGTAATAAATACTTTATGCTAACGCTGGAGATCAGCTAACGGAAACTAGTAACCACGGCATTTCAAAAAATCCTCAAACAGTTGCGCAGGGAATTACCATAATTTTAATACCATTATATATATATAACCCATGTAATTGACATAGAACTAAACTAAACAAAACAAACTAACAGAACAAACTTAACAAAAATACGAAGAGACAAAAATGTTTAATTTTCATCGAAAACAAAAGAAACTAGTAAGAGTTAAATACTATGAAACATTTTGAACAAAATATTTCATTCGAACGTTGTATTCAACAAAAAATATTACATTTTAAAAGATTAATTGTAGGAACATTTTTAAAAATTCTTATTATTTTCTGAAATTTCTTGTAACATTTTTTCACATTTCATTTCTTATTCCAATTAATTTTCCTACATCTTAACTATTTTAGTAAGATTTAAACGATTTATTTTTACATTTAAAGAAATGTGTTAGATAAATCATAAATTTCTTTCAGAATTTTCTCAACTAATGCTAATTTAAAATCATGAAGGCGCAATTTATACGAAAATTCGCTATAATTCTTTCGTATTGAAGACTTTAGAAATGACAGAAATTTCCATTATAGTTATTATATTAAATGAATAAATTCTACAGAAAAATTTTTGTAAGTCATCCTTTAGAAAATGTCACGATATAGTTTATTTCTCATTAAAGCTTAAAGAATTTATGCCTAGTTTCTTAAACAACTGTGAAAAAAAATGGATCGCTTTCTTTCCAAATATAATGTAATTTACGATAATATCTATATCCCCATTTTTTAAATTGATGTGGAAGAAAATTTAAAAGAATAAAATGCTCAATTTGTATATTTTAGGAATATACATTTTATATTTTCGTATCATTGTTTCTCCAACATTTCCACACATCATCTTCAGAAGCGAAAAAAAATATTTAGGTCATTGAATGCGTAAGTTCTTTTTCCTTCTTTAATCTTCATGAACGGTTTCACAATTTAGGTATTTTATTTCTAAGGTGTTTTTTTTCTTTGTTTCTAGAACATTTGGAAGAGTCTTGAGATTAATATTTCCAGTTAACTATTGGTAAAATTAGATTGTAGTTAAATGTTAAAAGATATGAAAAATATAGTTAATCACGTATATGAATATCTAAAAATAATGAAATATATTAAATCACATATTTAGTGCACTGTGGAAAATTGCGGATCAAATCATGGTAAAAAGTATCACTACTTACATGATACTGAACAAAAGAACTCTGAAATACCGTAATTTTTACCGTAATACTTACAAAAAAATAACGGAAAAAAAATCACGGAATCACTCATCATAAATAAATATTAGTGTAGAAATTACGGTATAAAATTTTAGGGTAAAAATGGAATTAACGGTAAAATGAATTTCAAGGATGTTTGATCCGGATTTTTTTTACCGTGTGAAAATTAAAACTCTCACTGAAATCAAGTTGTTCTTTTTTCAAATTTTTTACCGGAAATATATATTTTAGCTGTTAACTATTCTTCTGTATTTAAAGTATTTTCGCAGCTGAGTCTGCTTTGGGTGCAGAGTTTAAATGGCTTAGGACAAATATTTGCAGTGCCGCGTGGTAAAATGTTAGATGTCTCATCATGCTTGAGGCCGGCCAACACCGAGGGAGCGAGCGAGAGGCAAGAGGCATATGAAAAGCGAATTCCCATATGTTAAAGAGTCTAAGTTTATTGCAACCATAATAATGTGCATTAGATAGAAACTAATTTACGAACAAGAAAATCTGAGATAAGTCAAAAGTTTAAATCAATTCCCAATACAAATGAGGTTCTGGAGGAAAAAATACTTCCTCTATATTAACATTCAACCATTTTACCGAATGAGAATTAAATAAAAACAAGTAAAAGAACTTTTTTTAAGTTCAATAAGACTAATAAAAGAAAAAAAACAATAAAAACCATAATGCCACTATATAAATAAAACTTGGGTGTTTTATATCTCAATGAAACACTAGACACACTTTCTCGAAAAATGCTACTAGTTTCCGTTCTTAGAGAAAAAAAATATTGGTATATTTTACATGTTCTAGAACTATTATTTAAACTCTATGCATTTCTACACAATGTTAACATTTTCAATCTAAAATTGTGATAAAAACCGGAAGCAGTATGTCCAATTTACTGTAATATTACGGTTTACAACATTTCTTTACCATTACCGATTTCAAACAGTTTACAGCTGGTAAGATTCAGAAACAGTGTATATAAAACTGTATGGTTTCATAAAGAATTATAGCTAGCATGGTTTCACACACACACACACACAAAATCATAAAAGCTTTTTCCGTTAGTTAATATACATTGGAATTAGGCTGTAGTAGAGTTGTACTTTGTCAAGTGAACTATAAAGTGTGGCTTAAAAAGTTTATCTAGTGGCTCCATCTGTCGTGCGAGAAACGAAATACTTATCTTTCTGTGCTAAGCAGCTTTATGATACTCCAATATATGCGTGAATGTTCCAATAGTCCACGGTCACAAATTAGGTATTGCTTAAATTAGGAAATTTCTTATGTCTGAAAAATGAAAGAAATGTTAAAAAATTGCGTTCTCAACTTTGATGTTTGAGCTTCCGTTCAGCCAGTCATGAGTTCTCCCATCTAAATCATATATCCAGGTGCAAGGAAGAAAGAGGCTTCATCAGGTGTTAAAATTATTAGGCATCTGCTGTTGGGTTAAGCGGGCCGAAGATGGAAAGTAAAAAAATACAAAAACTATTCGCAATCCTTTTCACATAGATTAACTTCCAGCTTTCGAAGTACATGGGCTTGATTCTCATCGGCTGTGAGCCTAGACTGCTCATATTAAATTCTGGTTGTTTAACCATAATATTTTAAACTGCCATTAAATAATTTTTCTTACTCACAAAAGTGTAATACCACCTGTATTATGGTTATTTCACTGTTTTGGGTAAAACATGGTAAAATAACGATTGAATGAATGTTTATTTAATAATTTTTCTGAAAAATTTCGAACAGAGTATGGTTTTAATAACAGTTTTAGTCAGTTACCAAAAACATACATGAAGACTAATTTATAAAAAAAAAGATTCCAGCTCCTAAAATAAGTTATTTTCTTTGCAATTATATTTAATTTATAAGCATAGATTCCGAAATAATAAATTTTTATTTTGCAAAGTGTTATATAAAATAATATTAATAATACAAAATGGTCTTATGTTTCCTTTAAATTTATAAAATTTTACAAAAAAGAATCTCCTTTCACTAAAATGTAAAAAAATGAAACATAAAGGCAATCACTGCAGTCGATGAAAAATGAAGAAAAGAATAATGAAAAAATTATACCCTTGGAGTGCGTAAAACTTTCTGCAGTTAACAGAACAGGCATCAACCAGTGAAAATGTCTTTTGTCCGGAAAGCACTTTAAGCCATTCATCATCGGCTGCTTCAGCCTTTGACTGAAGTTAAAATATTAAAATATAAAAAAAAAGAAAGATAAGCGATAAAATATATGTGGCAGACTTAGAATTAACGTGCACAAAAACTTTTAAAGGATGACGAAAGAAATTGATAATATTCGAGAGACCAGAAGATAGGAAAAGAACAAAAAATCAAATCTAGAAACCGAGTGATAAATTAAATCGTTTTAACTATAACTTGTCCAATTATGCTTGTTGAAAAGTTTCAATCACGTCTAAATGATTAATTTTGCACGAAAAATGTGCACAATATTTCCTTACTTTTCAATTCAATGTTTAAATATATGAGAGTAGTTCGCTATATAATTAAATATTTAAATAGAAATTTTTTGTTATCATGATGATTTTAACAGTATGTCTACACAACACAACATTAAGGTCTAACACAGGTTTCATCTGTTGTCGGTGCATTTTTATTGACCGAAGAATTCCATAGTAGAAATGATCCAGTTTTCCACATCAATTTCCCCATTGCTTTGGTTGCCATTGGCATAAAATTAACGAAAGTCATATAGGCATTTTTTCCCAATACATAGCTTTGTATCCCGAATTTAACTGTGCTATTATTACGTTTTTGAAGTTAGATTGTTTTCTTAATTAGGAGTGTAAAATTAAGGGAATTGTTTTTGTTCATTATAACAAAGTACAACAATATATTTTCAGATAAAGTTATTTTAATTGGTATCTAATCTTATTAACCGATTTGCAGTAAGTAGTTTTTAGTGCAGTTTACATCAGTGTTCTTTATGGATTATCTTTAAAAAGATTAGTTAAATGATTTAGAACTTAACACTTAACTTCATGCACAATGTGATAAAAGCAGAAATGGCATTTAATATTGCAGTGGTTCAGTTGTTCAGTCGATATTTATAAAATAATAATTAAAATATAGTATTAAAATAGCATAAGTGAATTTTATATTAACAATATGCTTTTAATTTTAAATGTTGTTTTATTAAATCATAATTTAAGATAAAGACTTTGCTATCAAGTACATTTTAATCGGATCATAAGGGAATTATTTGGACGTGGAAAGGGTAGGCACAAGCGTAAGCAAAAATAATTATTTTTTTGGTACATATATTTTGAGTTAATAATTTCAAATTTCGTAGAAAAAACTGTTTAATGGTAAGAAACAACAATTATGGAGAAGTAATCATCAGGGTTATTGAATTAAAGCAAATTGGGGGTTTAACTTTTTAGTAAAATAAAAAAATAGAAAGTTAGAAATTTACAAACAATGTGCTGCATTTAAACACTTGAGAGATTTACTTTTCGTAAAAACAAAAATATACTAGCTGCAAAGAAAATATGCCCACTAGTTTGAAGTTTATACTATGTAAATGAATGTTACTTTTAACATTTATACACGAGTTTTTCCTTAAAAAAATGAAGATACGCTATTTATCAATGTCCACAGCATAGGGGGTTATTTGGTTAAGTATCACCGTTAGAGACCTTTTCTCATTTTGAAAAGCGTTGTAAGTAATTTAAGAGGATTCTCTATCCCACAACTCATTAGAGAAGATTACTTTTGTTAATTAGCAAAAGTTATTCTCTGGCTCCGGATGGTATATTCGATAAGGATTCTAAAATTACTTCTTCACTGTCGGAAGGTCTTTGGTAAAAGTCTTAGCCATTGTCCCAAAACCTATACTTTTTCCTCAAGTGTATTGATTTAATCCAGAAAGCGGATATTTTCTAAGCCTTTAGATGACTTTTCCGTCATTTAATTTGCTAGTATAATTTACTATCATTGTTAAGAAGCTATGGGCACCCGTTGTTGTCCTAACTTGTTTATATAAATTATTCAACAACAAATCACAGTAATTCTAAGTGATTTCGAAGGGAATTACTAACTTTTGATGTAAATCTTATGTTATTAATCTGGAGGAGTAGTTTGGTTAAAATGATGAACCATATTATGAATTAATAATAGAATCATACAATGTTTCAAGTTCTAAATTCAGATTAAAACTAAATATGGAGATTAATTAAAAATAAATTCATGTGATTTGCATAGTTGTAAGCTTACTGAAACGCATAATTCAAGTTTTTATAAACAACATATTTTAAGCACTTTAGTACAAATATTATAAAAATAGTAATAGTTCCTAAAAAAAACACTACTTTTATCACTAGAACATGGTTAAAAAAAATATATATAAATTCTTCAATATTAAATTCAAAATTAATTCATAATTAAATTACTACGTGTGAAAAGATTTCCAACAAGAAGCACGATTAGAAAAATATAAAATAAAATGTTTGGTTGCTTCAAAAGAAACTGATTTTAGTTGTGGTAATGAAATTGGATTTTAAAATTTAACTATTGAAATTAACTTATTAAATGACGCAACCACAATTAAGGTAAACCAACACATAAGAGACATAAAAAAACAGATGATAATAATAGTTAAATGAAGCACTTTAAGTGACTCAAAGGCTTCTGACGGTGGATAAATTTTGGATAGTTTCCTCCGAAACTAACATATAACTGTAATTATATGAACAATTGATAAATACGTTTTATACAATTGAACATGTTACACGCTAAATATGTATTCTCTAAACCGTTGACCCTGACCGTTGACAGGTGAAGATGAATCCTGAGAAATATTTCTTTGCAATTTTTGCTTGAAATTCTTAATCAATTAGTTAGAAAGGATCCCAAGCTAATATTTTATTAAGTAAAAAGCTAGTCATACGAAAGATTTTTAGGGGTTATTCCGTGTTTTTTCTACATTTGATGAAAGTACCGGTATATATGCGTTGAGAGTGTTTATGCTTGAAATATCTAAGAGACTAATGTCATAACATAAAAAAAAAAATTTTTGTTCAAATAATAAGTATGTATGCATGATTGTCTCATCATGGAATTAATCTGAGGTTTCGAAAATCATTTTTGAGAATATTGCAAAAAAAGTATTAATAGCACTGAGGAACAAATTTTTTTTGTAGCATGAGATTATTTAACGAATCTTGGGAATTTTAATTCTGATCCGGGATCTGATTTCAAATCTGCAATCAGTTTTCCCCTCAAAGCTACAACAAAATTAAATTTTTAGTTTATTTTCTGTCGAAATGCACAAGTTTAAAAACTGTATGTGTCACTGGGAGTCACATAAATGTTGCGACGGAATTCTAGAGAAGTTGGAGATCAAAACCAAGATTGAAATTAATTAAGAACCCATGTCCAGTAATGTCGTCATACACCGCTAGGGGTCCTATCTTATCAAGAACTGTTTATTCATGTGCTTTTAAGCAGACATTAGACTTTTCAACAGAAAAAAATGTGCAAAAGTTTCACTTAAAAAAAATCTCTACCTTCATGAGCAAAACTAATTTCAGATATGAAACTGCCACACCCGAAATAGGCAATATTAAGCATTTGTATAAAAGAAACAAAAGTCATTATTTTTAAAAAATGATATAATAAATAATCTATGAATGCTACTTATATGAGCTTGATTAACCTGCGAGAAGATTCTAATAACATCAATAAAATATTTGTGCATGTCCTTAAAAATTATGTTCTTAAAATAAACTTTATCAAATTACATGACATACATAATTTTACACAAAAAAATTCAAATAATTTTCAGCTATTCAAATTTGCATTTGAGTGTAATTACGATCTCTTCACTTAATTCAAACCACGAATATACAGAGCTTGACTGTTACGATAACGAATCAGAATCAACTCTTATTCGAAACTGTCCATTTAATTCGCAAGTATGAATACAAGGATATTTATTCAAATTATAAAACTTAAGTCGCATAATTATCGAATTCTGAGCACAAAACAGAAACCTTCCTAATTCAAATATTTGTTCATAAATAGAAACACGTAATTTCCGTTGCGTTTAATTAGAATTTAAATCGGATTCGCATTAGTCGCATTCATTCCATTGGTAATTTCAGCTGATGATAACATTTCAAAATATTATTGTAATAAATTATATCGTAAAATGTGAAGATAATACTTTTGTGATGATAATATTGATGCTTATGCTCACTTCTCTCAAACAAATTTAGGTTAAATAAACGGAGATTACAAATACTTTTAGATATGGAATAACTCTCATGAGAAAATCCTATTCATTGCGATTATGTAATCAAAATTATAAGATATTATGTCTTATCTTTAATATTGAATATGCAAGTTTTATTTACAAAATCGTATTTATTCTTTATCAATTATTCGAATTTCACTTCATAAAGTAACGGAGAAAATAGCAGCAAGGAGGGTTATTGGATTTTCATTTTAATTAAAATTAATATTTAAAATGACACAAACTCTTTTCTCTTCGTCTTCCTTAATTCAACTTCTTGTAATTGAAATTTCTTTGTCTTCAAATCTAATACATTTATGAGTAAAATTTAGCCTTATTACTATTCTAACATAGATTAAATTTAAATTCGATATACATTCACAGTTTTGTTAGACGGAACAGTTGTTTAGAATACCATAAAGAATAAGACAAACTGGTGGATAAACATTTGTAAAATTTATAAAATTTATAAAAAAAGAGGATATTATTTTGAAAATTACTAATAAGTCTGCAATGAAATAATAATAAGTATTCACTTGTATAATTAATTAAGTAAAAGTAATCACAAGTATAATTAATTAATAAGTATTCACTTGTACTACACATTTCATTGTAACTAAATAGTTTAAAGAATAACTGAACCATCATTGAACTCAAAGTTGCCTTATTGATTGTGATAATAGGTAATATTGGTATTGTTGTGATAATACCAGATATCGTAGCACTATGATTATATCTTTAAAGTTTAGCCCTTAAAAATAAATTACTGGTACGTGAAAATCCAACCATTAAGTAAAAAACTAATGAGGTTTTGCATTTCTCATTCTGTTCTTGGTTGAAAAAAATAAATATTGAAAAATGTTAAATATTAAGGATTATTTTTTTAACAAAATTATTTATTATTTATATATATTATTTTACGTAATTATTAATAATTATATAAAATATAATTATTAGAAATATAATTATTTTATAAAAAGTAGTTAAAACAAACCAAATATGTTTTCCTTATGTAGCACTTTGAAAATAGTTCTATTGTTTTAATATGTTTACATATTAAAATAAAAATATTTTAAAGGTAAATGAAAAGAAATATAGTTGAAAGTAAACGCAGTTATCGTCATGTAAATATGTATGTTTCACATCCATATTTACATTTTTCTCCATTCTAATTTTTAATACAATATGTATATTTGAACTTGATGTATTTTTATAGTACTAATGATGTGGCAGAATAAGTGTTAAATAAAATGATAACTCAATTTAAAGTTGTTTAAAATCATTACTTATGTTATGCTTGAACTGCAAAAAAAGTTACTTAGAATAACACTAAAATAATATTAAGGAAAATAAAACATTTAATTTATGTCAAACCGGTACCGCACTTTGATAGGATGAACTTTTGATTTTGTTACTTTTTTAAGTCGCTGCAATAAGTCCTGGGGAATAAATATAGTCATTTTTAATAAAAAAGTAAATTAAGACTCTGGTATAAACAACCTAATGCCTATTATAAAATTATAATGACAAATTTATGCTTTAGAATCTGCATTTAATGAGAATTTTGAACACAACTGCAAATAACATAATGGTATGCGATTATTTGCAATTTATCTAATGTATGAAGCTCAAAAAAGAATATGAAACATTTTCATAACTTTTTATCTAAATGTTATATCTTCAGTTACTAAATAGCAATTTTTATTATTCAAGAGGCTCACCAACGCTTGTGAATTAAAGCATTTGATATATTTAATTACGAAATAAAACAGAAATCTCTAAATAAACGAACTATTTTTAAGTTGGATATGAATTACACAATTCAAATATTATTATCATAATAATGTAATTGAATTTCTGTCGAAATCATAGAACCGTTGACGATAATTTTCTTATCCCGTTTTTCTTACTTCGCCACAGATCTTGAATTATTTAAGAGAACCAAAGACTTTTATTGGACCGTGCCTATTCAAAGATCATTTTGGAAAATAATTTTCATTAATCACTTATTTATTTCTTTATTTAATTTGATTTTGGTCGAGAACATTTGATTTGTAATGGGTAGTAAATTTTGCATCTTTTTTAATTTCGCAATTTTAAATAGCAAAATGTACGAGTCAAATGAAATTGCTTTAATAGATTCTAAGGAATAAAATTTCATTGAAGTTGTATTTTAAAGTTTTTTTTCCCTCAAGAGCTTTTCCATCGATTTCTTCCAAATATTGTATTTTGACAATTAAAAAAAAAAATGGAAATTATTTCAGATTTAGTTGTATTACAGTTCTAAGGCTTAGAACAGTTAATGAAATAAACATAAAGTAAATAAGGAATTGTTTTCAATTTTTTATGTATTGTTTGATATACTAAATAGAGCAAATCAGGCAAACAATGAAGGAACCTTATGACAACTTTAATAAACAGAACTACAGTCTTCACTCTAAGATTATCTTTCATATTAATGGCCAAGAAATTGATTCTTGGAAGAAGTAAGTAAAATTGGAGAGAAATTAATTATTTATTCAGAGAATAACTATTAATTTATAAAAACATTTATTCGTGTGTGATTTCATAATTAAGTTATTATTATTATATTCCTAACAAAATTTGCACAGTTAAGAATATTTTTTTAATCTTAAACATTTTTGCTCTAGAAAACATGTCTATAAGATCAAAAGATATTTGAATGCTTCTGATCGCTATGAGTTTGCTACACAGTTCTTTAAATTACTATTATGATTAATAACTAACAACAATTTTTATGTATTTTTCAGTTTTGTTTCACTTCTGAAAAAATTAAGAGATGTATAGTAAAAAAGGATAGGTATATCTAAATTTTAATTATATTTACGGAGACATTTTGTTTACATTTAAATAATTATGATTTTAAAAATATATTCTCACAATGAATTTATAATGATCATATTCATACAATATATTTCTTATATATAATATTTGTTGTAATTTATTTTTTCTCTTATTGATTCTTCTTCGATATTCAGGTGTTGATGAAACTAAAGTATAATAATATTATCCACCTCAACATTTTAAAATCTTTGCTTAAATTTTGAAAAACAACAAACCATTTACATTTACACTAGCGTTCGACAGCATAACCATCCATATATTTGCCTTTTTCCGAATAAAATGAACTTCCAATAAGGAATAAAAACAGAAGCACTGACTTAATTAAGCGAATATTTCTAGGGAGATGATAATTACTAAGCAAGTTCTAAGCATCTGCCTCTATTTATTTAAAAGTATCTAATGAGAACAACAATTACGACAGAAACTTCAGAGGTCACAAAGGAATCTTTCCCCAGGTGACTGAGTCGTCTCTGGGCACGAACGCGAGAAGAGCTTTACCCCCGAAGAGGGATTATTAATGATATGACAAGGAGAAATGTTCAGTCTTCTCGGTCAATAGTCATTAAGTACATCTGGTCATCCATGTTGCTATTTGGAAAGCTACTGTTTCATGCATAATTTAATGCATTCTACTATTTGTGGTATTTTTGTTATAAATTAAACATTTAATTACATGTTTTGTGCTTCTTATTGGGATCATTAGAGGGAAAAAATTCGAAGAAGAGAATTCATTACTGGAAAAATATATTACATAAACTGCCATCCTCAGTTTTTGATATTTTGCTTTCCTCGCATTTGATACAATTGTATGTTTAATAAGTCTTGCATGGATATTTATGCATTTTTCTGTCTTTTTTATTTTTGAATAAAGTCTCATTATTTATCTTTTCTTTACAGGTAAGAAAAATAATACAAGTATAACAAGTAAGATGCATGCGATATTTATTGTCTTTTTACATTTCATTAATAGTTTATTTTATTTTGTTTTTAAATTTGTATTTTTTTTAAATGTTCAAAGGTTAAACTGTATTTAAATTGAAATGACATTCATTAAATACAATAGTGATCAACGTATAGTGATCAACGTATTTGAGATCTACATTGTTAAAGAAAATTCTGAATAAAATTACGGTAAAAAGTACCGGTACTTAGTGTGCCGGTACTTGGTTAAACGTTATAATACGTATTGATAATAGAGACATTTCAATAATATGAGGTAGGAAAATAACTAAACTTTATTTTACGAAGAAATGTCTAAAGTGGAAATCTATGATGTCAACAATTCTAGAATTCATCAAATTTAGTTAATACTTATTTTATGCTAACTTATTATGCATTCATTTTATATGATATTTTATTTTGTATTCTAAGGAATTATTCTATGTTCTTGGAGATACAATTTTACGATAGAAGAATATAATAATTTAGTTCTGTTTCTTTCTAACACGCTAATGTTAAAATACTGTTTCTAATGTTAATTTAAAATTCTCATATCTATATTACTGATTATATTTTTGAAGTGTTAAAATTATTTCTTTGAAAAAAACATGACTTTGATGAAAAGCAAAAATGTAAAGAACATTTTGAAAATAAATGAACTATTCTTATATTGTGATAAGAATTGAAAAACTTTTATAGAACGAATCGTTTCTTTACATACAAGGAATTCATAATTAGAGATAAGCTTGATTCTTTTTAAAACGGTAAAAATGCTTATTATAGATAATGCGAGATAAATGTTTTATTTCTTTATTTGAATTATATTGTGCAAAATATATAATTGGTTACAATGTAGTTTTGCTTAATGATAATTTAATTAAATCCTTCGCCATATGTGCATTTAATACTTCTTCCTTTAAAGAACTAAAAATCATTAGAAGTGAATGATCTTTTACTGCTTACCATTTTAAAAGCTTGTTTGGTACAGTAAGGCAAAGAAAGTCTTACATTATTTCAACTAAAAATAAGGCTTCGATGCAAATTTTATTCACACATGAATACAGTTCACTCAATTTTGAAGTCTCAATTGCTTAAAATAACGCTACTTTTTTAATGAGAGCTTTGTTTTTAATTAAGTTATTATACCACACTTTGTTTGCTTTCAAGTAAAACTGTCTCCTTATTTAACTATTCCATTATTTATTTTTAGCAGTAAAAATATTCATGAGTAGTCTTAAAATATTTCTTCCTATCTAAAGTATTTCATTATATGTGTTACAATGTTTTCAAAATATTAATAATCTAAATATTTAAATTAAGAAAAATTTATTAAATGTCTTGATATTGAAATTAAAGCAAGTGGCTTATTTTAATTTATTTCATTCCTATGTTTTTTTTCTACTTTGAAAAGAAGTTGATTAAATTATTTTTATAAGCCTTAGCGTCTGGCATTCAAATATTTAAAATTGTCTTCAATTTTATTAAGATGAAAGTTTTATTTGTATTTGTACTGGCTTATGAGGATATTTTTTAGTTAAGAAAAACAGAAAAAAATATTTAGTATTTTCAAAGAAAAGTCATAAAAAATTTACTGTTAAAAGGATTTATTTCCTTCCGGCCATGGAAAAAAGTAAAAACGATTTGCACAAGTTCTTTGCCAAGATTCAATTAATATGCACATATTTTTATGAAAAAAAATTCAGCAACATAATGTAATTACACAAAAAGTCTTTGATGAAGAAAATAGCTTCTAAAGATATCGGTAACTTTAAATTAGATGCTTAAGTTTATTGCTTACTTAGAGTTAAATAATTTTAGATGTTCATGTTTTTATTGCAGATTTGGTAACAATATACATTTGTATTCTTTCTGTGTGTATACATATATAAATGTTTAAAAAAGCAAATATTAGAATTCTGTAAAACTCTTATCATATGATTAAATACTTTATAGACATAGCTTAATTAACCAAAGTATGTGTATAGTAATGTTAGTCTATCATAATTTAACTAAATTCAAAGTTTCTTGTTGAATACATTCTTAAAGAGTAAATAACAAAATAACTATACATATGTTTCATATATAGTCACTTTGCAAATGGATATACATATACATATATGCAAAAACTATACTATTACGTTTAGACATTAATTCACAAACAACAAAGATATGAAATTGCTCAATTTTACAAAATACTATCTTTTAAGGCAAAGACCAACGTAAGTAAAGCGCAAATGAAATGAAATGGACATACTATAGTTTCAGTTCTATAAACAAAATCCTTTCTCATTTTCTTTACACCAAATGATCACATCACTTGGTGCTTAGGCACTGGGGAAGGTTCTTGTTTATATAACTGATATGTGCTTTATTCATTCATTTATGTACTTTCATCTGTGCTTTATTCACTTGATTTTTGCTAAAGTCTACATACCCCAAAATTTATCCATGCCTTTGTTGTGTACTATCTTTCATTCGCAAACTTTTATCTATAACTATTTTCTTACTGTTTTGATATGGTTTATTTAAATTTGAAGTATTTGAAGCAATTCAATAAATATTCTACACAATTTTAGGAACTGTTTTTTAGCGAATATGTTATTTTCAAGGAACAATGATTATTGCATAAATACACGTATCATACATTGTTTGAACAATATTTTTAGTATGTGCACCTGAATAATTTCTATCTGCATTACTCTTTTATTTTTATTCTTTTATTTTCATTCTCTTATGCTTAAATAAAAGAGCAAATGGACTACTATTTCGTGTGCCAATAGCGATCTCCGTTGGCTTAATCATTTAAGGTATCACGTACACCACTAATTGGGGAGCTGGGGATCGTGAGTTCGATCCTGAGAACTGAGAGAACAAACCGCATGTATATGCTGCAAGGTACGCGTTAAATCTGTCGTGGTTCAAAGTCCTCTCGCTGGTTGTAGTGGAGAATTTTGTATAGACGGGTATCCTCTCAGGCGTTGTCCTCATCGTCTAAAACGTGGGTGGTATTCCTACTAAGGCCGTAAAATGATTGAGCCCTGTAAAAGGGGGCTAGGTTCATGGTCTTGGGTGATGACATGAGTGTCTTCTGATAATGAAAATTGTCCATCAATATGTAACTGTAAAAAATAAGAAAAATATATGTTTAACAATTCTTTTTATTAGAAACATTACGTCACATCATAAAATATTATAAACCCATGTGGCATCTCTAAAGAAAATCATTGCGATGTTTCATTGAAGTATTTATATTATTCATCGCTATATTTGAATTTCGAAAGTTATTATAAAGTCTATGAATTTTCTTTCAATTTTGTATCATTACTTCATAATTAACTAACATATGCATAAAAAGTCTAGTTATCTGCTACGTGAAAATATCCGTGATATAAAGAATTATTTAACTTCTTTTTTCCACATATATTATTATAAAATATTATTTTTTCTCTGCAGAGATGTAAAATGTACATATAGAACTTTTTTCTACAGCTTAAACTAAAATAATGAATTTTTCATGCTTATTTAAGTTGTTTATTTTGTATATGAAATTAAAAAATACTCGTCAGAAGAAAGAGAGAGAAAAAAAAGGAAAATACTTTATATAAATTTCCTAGAAGTTTAAGAAAAAAAATGTCTATAGAAAATTACGTTTTTAAGCTCATTTGGTTAAAAGAGTATTTTTCAAAACTTTAGAAAATTATATAAATTTTGTGAACACCTAATATATGAAAAAAGTACAACTGGCAGAATAATGTGTTCTTTATAATTTATGCATAAAATACCTAACAAATCCTTTGTATTTCGCACCAGAAGTTTCTGAGACACGATGAAGAATGTACATTATCTTAAATATTGGAACAGCCCTTCATGCTTAGGAATCTGACAAATATTTTTTTTCCTTTTCTTTCACTAGATTTTTTCTCAACGATCATAAGATGAGAAAAATCATCATCAAAGATAAGACAATAATTAATATAAAATGTGTACATACAAATAAATATGCACTTGTATTTTTTTGAAAAAATTATTGAACATCACCATATTGTCCCCATTGAGTAATCATATTCACCTTTTTTAATTTGAAAAATGGGAGGACTATTAAACGCAATATATTCTTTAAATGTGCAAATTTAGTACAAAAAAAACTATCTTATGCATGTTATTTAGCACTTCTGCACTTCATTCTCTCATAAAAATCGACAAATAAAGGTATCTCTGAAGGTTAAGTTTCTTTCCACACATAACATCACTAAGAAACATAAAGAGTTTATTTTCTTTTTTTCTTCTTTTTTAACTATCGAAATGGTTTCGGTGCAAAATTATTAAGTATGAATTTAAATAAGGGAATCTTTATTCTGTAATGTTGCAGAATGTTAACGTATGATAAAGTAGAATATTTTTTCCCTTATTTTACTAAAAATATGTTTGTGATAATTTTTGCTGTATTTTTAAAGTGAGTACAGTGAATCAGGACACTTAGCGTCACAAATCACCACAGGAAATCTAAGCATAATTTTACTGAATAAATATGACTAGATCGCTAAAATACTCTAAGTTTCAAAACAATTGCAGTCGCTACTATTAAGAGCCTTTATAATTGTAGAACATAAAATATTTTCGGAATGTTTCCTTTGTACTAATTTTATTTTGTATAGGAAGTTTTGGAAAAGAAATATCGCAATAAGAACTTTAGCTAAAAATAAAAATTTCATTACTTCATCTCAGAATACTCTGGTGATTAGAAATGCACTATATCGCCTTTCAAAATAGTGATAATAAATACTTTGAATGATATAAATATTATCTGAATTATATCTAGTTATTAGTATATTCTGATAGTATATATTAATATACTTTAATGAGGTAAGGGGAAATAATAAAAGCAAATTATAAACATAAAATAATATGCTACATAAAATAACATGAACATAAAATAATAAAAGACATATATTTAAATTTTTGAAATTAAAAGTGATTCTGACTACACGGAGAAAATAATTCCGTTAAAATTACCGTGTTGAATGTTAATGACATTTATGGTAAGAACAACTTTTTAATTATGTTTAATAAAACCAAAATATACTATATTTAAACCATTCATTCATTCCAAATTTTACCACATTTCCCAAATTTTATCACATATATAATTGGTAATCTTAACAATCTTGGTAATCATAGCAATTGGTAATCTTAAAAGTTTCGAGCCTTTTGGTATTCCCATAGTGAATTATCCCATTACCGTGAATTTCATCATATTCGAGTTTTGACCATATTTTTTTCTAAGGTTATTATAAAGTTTTTTATTTATATAGTTAAAATTTAACTAAGCTTGAAAGTAACTAAGATAATTTTTACGGTCAATCTATATCTATGATAAATAAAAACTTATAGAGGTTTCATAAGGTTTTTTTGATGAACTAATTAAACATATTTAAAGTCACTTTACTTTATCGCTTATATTAAAAAATAATATTTTGGAAATTGTTATAAATTTTTGGTATGATTTTAGGAATTATTGAGAAATCTCTGAAAGGAAATGTCTCTGATTTTAAAAATTTATTTGAAACTTAAAAATCAGGCTTTATTGTTTATTTACAATTGCATTGAATTAGTTTTGTGATGAATTTCGTATTTTTAGAACTTACGTTTTACCCGATATCCTGTATACAGATACACACAGACATACTCACGCCGATTCTTTGTTTAATTATATGGATAGATCATAAGTTAGAAGTTTTTTTTTTAAAAATGTATGGTAAAAATTTAGGAAACGAGAATGGTTAAATGATATTAAAAATACATAAATATACCTGACCTGATCTAATACCTGAGCTTAAAAATACCTACTGAATAAAACAAAATTATATGGAGCACAGTCATTTGAAATCTTTTTATTTAGTATAATAAGCATATTTGAAACTGAATAATTTATTATTAAAAAGATTCTCATAAAATGTATGCAACAAACTAAGAATTTTATCTGGAACTATTTAGCTTTTAAATATGGAAATAATATCGATAAAAAATGTTATTTTCACCAGTTTTATGAAGATATATTGCGTATGTTACAAAATAAAATAAGATTTCTGCAGACTTATATATTTTTATTGATAACTTATAATTTTTTTAAAGTATAATTCAAAATTTAAAAAATATGAATTTGATCTATTCTGTTAATCCCATCATGGCAATAGTGTGTTTAAAAATATCTCTATGTGATTATTTGGAAGACATTCAACTGAAACTAAACTTATGTCGTACAGTAAGTATAGATGCGAGTGAAAAAAATATTATTAGTAATCTTCATATGAAACTTATGCAATATACTAAAAATGCAAAAATTTTACCTGGAAAAATTTAAGACTTGTAAGCACACTAATAATGACAGCAAGAAATATCCTTTTTTAAAAGCATTACAAATATAAATGAATTGCAACATTATGAAACACAATATCAATAATGTAAAAGATTAAATAATATATATCAACAACATTTTATTCATTTAAATATCTTTTACTGCATCAAAGAAAATTTCTCTTAAATCGATACCATTAATGTTTTTAAATTTGTAGTAAATTTATAATCATGTCGAACACAAATGAAAGCAATAATTTTTTAACAACAGTTCTATCTTTCAAACGTTATTTGCATTCACAAATATTTCCATTTCGTGGAATGCAAAGAATTGAATGAAATAGATATATTCTTTGCATACATGCATTTAGGATTCGCATCCTCATAAAATGCGAAATGGTGGTTGTCTCCTAGCAACCAGGTTGCCAAAAAGCAGTACCAGTCATTCATGAAACAAGTTATAACAAGAAATAAGAAAAGGGTGAAATGTATAAATATTAAATGCCTTTTGGCAACCATCATAAAGAAACTGGATAGAATATATATTCTTTGCTTAGAAGTTTATTTTCTTCGTCACATTTTATAACATCTACATTCTTTTCAATTTTAAATACTTACTCCGGATTCATTAGAAATCTATGAATATTTAAACGAAACATTCTTTATTTAGTTCTAATAACAAAGGAGATGGTTAGAAGTAATAAATGGTAGTTAAGGTGCTTTGCATAGTGATTTTAACTGACATAAAATGAACTTCAAGATCTCTGAAATTTTTTTCACCATTATTTAGGTTCTTCGAAGCTGAAGACTAGGAAAATAATTTAAATGCAATTGAGTATAAATACACGTTCTATTCAATTAATAGTAATATCCCTATATTTAATTTTAGCATCACATTAAAATGTAAAATTGTAGTTTATTTTGTAGCAAATAAATTTAAACTTTTTAGCTTTCACTTTAAAAACGCTTTAAATTATAGTGTCTAGTTCAGCATCTCTAAAGCAAAACAAGAGAAGAGTAAATTTTTTTGGTATTAAAAAGATCTTTAGAACCTGAAATTTATAAATTTAATATTAAATTGTTACTTTATGTCTCTAAAATTGGCGACAATTTGAAACATCTGTTTGAAAAACGGAAAGAACTGAATACGTAAATCACCTGCTTCATTGACATCTATTAATAATGTGCGTTGTTTGCAACTCTTTGTTATAGCAAAGGGCAGTTGCTTTAAACACACACTGTTAAAAATTTCTCGAAAAAATTATTAAATAGCACTTTATTCAATTGTTATTTTACCATATTCTACCAAAACAGTCATATAACCATTAAAAAAGATGATATTCAAACTGTTAAGTGTGAGAAAAACGTTTATTGATTGTTTTTCTAATACTATTAACTAGAATTCTATCCGCGATAACAAGGTCTTCCTAAGAAGGTCATTTTGTTCCTTACAGCTGGGTGAATGCTGTTGCTATTTGGGCCAATCGGTCACTCTCATGACCAACTGATCAGGGATTTGAATCCCAGCATTAGAGATGCACTAAGCCATTCAACACCGGAAGTGTTTTCACTGTCTTGAACTCCTCTATCGGTGACCTTTTATTAGAATACGAAATTATCCTTCACGTAAAAATGACTCATCACTCATAGAGATCTTATATCCGTTCAAGTTTCACTTTTATGGTTAAGAGGCTAACTATAAATGGTAACAAACAGTATAGTTTCGCATTCACTGTTTTTCTACCGTACCGGTTTGTAATCGGTTTTAAAACCGTAATGTTAAAAAATTTTACCAACCATAAACTTTAATGCTAATCCGATGGACAGACTGTTGCCAGACATTCTACAGTAATTTTAGAATGAAAATTCCAACAGTGCACCCTGTATATTTTTCGTTGTTAGCAGCATGATCTAATTTTGAAACTTTGCGAAAATAAAATTGTTTCATTCTGAATAGAGCGCAAAAGATTTCTCAATTTTATATCCTCCCGTTTTGTTTAGCTGATTTTCTCTATTCTGGGAAGTTCAGCATTACTTTGGAAAGCATAAATATTTTGTATTATAAGCGTGAAATGCCACGATTGGAATATATTGCAAGTGAAAATATCAAAAATTGAAATTTAATTCTGCTTGGTTCGTATAATTCAGTTTTAAACAGATTAAGAGTGAAGTAAGTGCTCGATGAAATGAATTGTAAATGCATGGATTTATTTCTGATAATATATTTGGGATTTTTTAAACATTTTTAAAGAAATAAAAACAGTATTACAAAACGTTCTGATTGTGTTCATTATACTTTTGTGATAATTTAATCGAAACTTACAATTGAAGACAGTTCTTAAGGCTATTAAAAGTTTTATGTAACCTTAGTTTTCTTTATAACATTGATTAAAAAAATTTAAGCTATGCCAAAAGTAAATAATGAAGTTTAAATGCGTGTTTGGTTTTCAATTATACAGCAGACATAATTACTATTATTACATTAGGAATTATTTTAGAATACTAATTCATGAGCTGCAATGCTCACGATTAAATTAATGTTAGCATGTGAAGTGAGTTCTTTCTATTTTCGTAAGAGAAATTCCCCTAAAGGTGACCCTTTAGCAACAGCTACTTGAATAGAGAAAATAGGTCCAACATTCTGAACAAAACATGCTACAAAACTTCGAACAATTGTTTTGGTGCATTAAAATTCTAACAAAATTTAGTGTAAGATGAAAATGTTCTTAGCGAGAAAATAAAGTTTTGTCAAGCATACCTAAGTTCGAATAAAATAAAATGAGAAAAGACAAGGCAGAATACCTCCTCATTTGAATTCGAGCATCTACAATCGTACACCGTAAAACATTAAACTATTGAATTATGGTATAAAGTATGGACACTTTGGGTGAATCATCCGTGAAATCCATTTTTACGGATGGTGCTCCTAATTTAACTCAATTTTGATAGCAAGATTTATTTAATTAGAGTGGTCGAGAAACTTTACACTGACATTTACTGTTAAAACTACGTTTAATCAATCTCTTTGTTCCAGTAAGATAAAATGTATTGTAACCTTGAGGTCCGATAATTTTTACCGTAATTTGATTCGGAAATTTTTGCAGTCTCTTTAACGTTGAATATTATTATTTGAACCTTGATCGCACAATATGATTAAAAATTGTTTTAACTTTTAGACAACAAGCTGGAGTAATGCCCTGGCAGTACACTGACATGTAATTCACTGGCATTTGATATTTAATAAGGAACATTTAAATTTTTTGAAATAATTAGTAATAGGCATTGATTGATGATATGATACTAAGTATATACTTAGTGGGTAGACAATATGCATTTATTATTAACAAAAAATGTTCATGTATCGATAAATTAAAAAATATCAAAATTTAAAAAAATGGCTCAGTGGAAGATTTCCGAACAGTCATGAAAAATATGTCTTCTTGCCAGAATTAAACAGAAATGATCACCTCAGTTAGGTATCGGATTTTCTCGGACACTAATACACATTTTTCATCTGTTATTCATGTCATCACTGCGGTCGATACAAGCCGGGTGGGAAATTTGACTCGACCAGTCAACCCTGGGATTCGAACCTGGTTCACCACTTTGGAAGTCAAACGTTCCATCCCCCGGCCCACCACGATGGGCTTAAAACGCTGTTTTATCGTAATTTAATGATTTGATGAGCTCACCTATTTAGTCGCCAAATCATTGAATTGCGATAAAACATATACCACAGTACCTATTTGAAAGTAGTTTGTGACAGTAATTAATAGGAAACAAAAAATAAGGATAATTTCGATAAATAAAAGTACCTGATTATCAAAGGCACACGATGTAACAGTTCATAATAGGAAAGCATAATACGCATACGATAACATTTTCGGTCATTGTTACCTAGGTAATTTTTAATCCTTATGATAGATCCGACGTCTTCTAGAAGTTTGCCTCAAAATTTAAGAGACACCCGGTATACATACAAACATTGAATTTATAGATTGATGAATTTCATGTGTCACAAATGGGATAAAACCATGTCTTCTCCCTTTAAACATATACCTAATCTGCACTACTGAGAAAAATGTATGATCTAATCTGCTGAGAAAAATGTATGGTCAAAACCACCAGAATATGGTGAAAATCAAACAGTAACTTTAACTGAAGCGCTTTAGTAATGATTTTTGAAAAATTAAAAATATTATATTTTTTTTATGATATGTGATAAAATTTGGTAAATGTGACAAAATTTGCTAAATGTAGGAAAAATTTTTAGTTTTCCTAAGAGCATGGTATAAAAAGTGCATACGGTTAGGAATAATTTTAAGTTGCATGTGTGGTAATAAGAGCTATAATTTTGAAAACCGCAATTTCTGATCGTCCGCTATCATATGAGCAAAAATATAGACCTGAATTATTTTTTTAAGAGAAATATCATTACCTTACTTAGATATCATTTTTGCTCTATGAAGCAAAAGGGCTACATGAAACTAGATACTACTTTCAAGGCACAAGAAAATTGAAAAATAAGATACAATGTGAAAAATCTTTCTCAAGATCTTTGTTGAGGTTATGAAGTAAAATATTTTCACGATTTCATTTCATCCCCTGAAAACACTTAGCTATAACACTAGATTGTAGGTTGCTGTTATTTCTAAACCAAGATATTCCATTTCTCCTGTAAGAAAAAAAAATTCGAAGTATTTTTATTTCGCACAAATTTCTATAATTATAAGAAAAGAAGGAAAACTTATCCAATTTCCACTAAAAAATTATTTTGTTAGGAATTTATCTTGAATGCTCATTTGATGCATATCGAACAAGATTTCATTTTCAGCTTTCATATTCAACACGTTGGTTAAACCTACCCCAATATAAATGTGCATTTAGTCATGGCAAAAATTAGCACTTAGCTACATACATTTTAAATATTCAGGATCAACGCACAACTGCATTGGGATTAGCTACATACATTATAAAATTGCAGATATACAGTACCGCTCAAAATTATCAGTACACCTAGAAACTCATAAAAAAATGGCAAAATTCAAAGTGGTTCAATGGCAAATTCATTAACTTCTTTAAAAATGATCAAAAATGCTTCTGCTTTAGCTCATTTTGAAGCTTAAAATCTCTACTTTTATGTACTCTAATTGTTTTTAATTAATATATTTTGCAACTATGTACAATTACACTCTAAACAATCATAGAAAATTGTATTAATTTTTTGTGAAGTTTGACGCGATGTACGGGCACAAAGGGGTTAGATATTGTTAATTTTTATTATACCATTGAAAAATTTGGACTTTTAGCTTTCATTTAAAAAAAAAATTCCAAAAAAACATGTTTTTTGACGAAGTTATTGTCAAATAAAAAAAAAGTTTTTTTTTCAGAATTTAATGATTTTTCAGCAATTATAATGAATTTTAGTGTAATTATAATATGATATGAAAATTTTTTAATTAAAATAAATTAAAATTTAATATTTCTCGATAATATTATTTCATAATTTATTATAAAAATTTTAACTTTTTTTTTGGAAAATATAATGATGAAATAAGAATCAACGTACAATGTACATACATGTACATACAATGTACATACAACGTACAATGTACATACATTTTTGTTTTCAAATTTTTTCTGAGAAAAATACGAAAAAATAAATTTCAAAATATTAAATTGTAAACGTTGATTCTTATTTCATTATTATATTTTCCAAAAAAAAAAGTTACAATTGTTATAATAAATTATGAAATAATATTATCGAGAAATATTAAATTTTAATTTATTTTAATTAAAAAAGTTTCATATCATATTATAATTACACTAAAATTTATTGTAATTGCTGAAAAATCATTAAATTCTGAACAAAAAACTTTTTTTTAATTTGACAATAACTTTGTCAAAAAACATGTTTTTTTGGAATTTACTTTTTTAAGTGAAAGCTAAACGTCCAAATTTTTCAATGGTATAATAAGAATTAACAATATCTAACCCCTTTGTGCCCACACATCGCGTCAAACTTCACAAGAAATTAATACAATTTTCTATGATTGCTTAGAGCGTAATTGTACATAGTTGCAAAATATATTCATCAAAAACAATTAGAGTACATAAAGGTAGAGATTTTAAGCTTCAAAATGAGCTAAAGCAGAGGCATTTTTGATCATTTTTAAAGAAGTTATTTTATAAGTTTCCATTTTTTTATAAGTTTCTGGGTGTACTGATACTTTTGAGCGGTACTGTATACATTGTAAAAATCTAGTGTAAAAATTCAGGACTGGGGTAAAAAGTACCGACACTCTCAGTACCGTTATTTTTTATCGTGAAATATATTTTACCGGTGCATGTTACGGTAAAAATCTGATTTTTCGTAATTTTTCCAGCAATAGTTATAGCGAAATCATTGAATATCTCCATTTAAATTAATGTTACTGTAAAAAAATGCTATAGCATTTTACATTAAAAATGCATTTTACGGATGATGCATCCAAAATGCCAGTACTTAATATCGTGATTTGATCCAAAAAGTTTTACAGTTTACATTTGAGTAATACACTGACTAGGACTATATCTAAACATATTTTTTTCTCCAAAAAATTAGAAAATTATCAAAAATTATAAAACTAAAAATATTGGTGAATAAGGGCTCTTCTAATACGAAATGTCATATAAAAGTCATATGAAATTAAAACTTTACAGAAAGCATGACAACTAACGTGTGTTCGTGTAATTACGCTATAAGTGAGACGTTTCAACAAAATGATGACAATAAACGAATATTTTTAAAAGAAAAAGGCTAGTAAAAGCATTCTCGCGAAATACTTTTGCTGTTTTCTATTAATTTTGTTTATTATCTAGAAAAAGCAAATTTAAATGTAAAATTAGTCAAACTCAGAGTAAACATCTAACTTTATTCAAAAACATTTGATAAAAACGTAAATATTTTTCCAAATTTCCGATCAAATTCAAAATAAAATAACTATTTTTCTCCTATTCTCAAGAATTATGTCAAATTAAATAATAATTTATTTTTATTTTGCTTTAAGAAAGGACCAAAGGCAATTTTTAATTGCCTAAGAAAACATCAGAAAAATATCCATTGTTATTTATTTATTACCGCCTTTAATGTTTTGTCAAGTGGAAATTGTTCAGTAAATATTCTCCATTTATTGCTGAACCAAAAATGTGTTTATAATATGCCAAAAACTTTCAAACCATGACAAAAAATGCTGAAAAAAGGAATCTCATTTCTCAGGAAAAGAGAGAAAATAAAATAAATAACGAGTTTCTCTTCTCAGAATTTTGCTTTTTGCATTTAGTAATGACTTTTTGAAAATAATTATTTTTCAATTTCAGCAGCATAAGGAATCGAGATACATTTTATTAACTTTCAATTTCTTGGTTTGTCGAGAAAAGCGCAGACCCATTAAAATCAAATTCAGATGAAATTGCAGACTAAAGAGTTTGCATAAAATAAAAATACATGAAATTCATGATAGGGAATTTTGATTCACTGTTCCTAATATATTTCAAGTGTAAACATTTTGTTTATGAAGAAGAAATCATGCTTAGGAATTGTGTGAAAATAATTATTGATTTTTAAATTCGAATCTTTTTAGCATGCACATATATGTACTTTACCGTGACAAAAAGGCTAGTAATAAAATAAACTCGTTATTTTTATGTAAGTTTTATAATTGCCATGTCTTTTTATAAACTTAGGTATGTGAAGAAAGCTATGTATTTTTTGAAACATATTGAATGTAAAAACACAGCAAAGAAACTAGAAACAAACAGTGATATTATTTAAATATAATTGAATGAAAAAATCGAAGAAATATAAAAAGGGATAAAACATATTTCTTTAAAGTAGCGAAAAGTTATAAAGAGAGTTTCATTCAAAACCTTTTTTTAAAAAAAATTGGTGAAATTTTAATTTTTTTAAAGTTTTTTTTTAAACTAAACAAACTTGCATGGATACAGTGCACCAAAAAAAATATTTTGATCTAATTATCAGAACTTTACAATATTGGTCTCAGTCTTAATGGTTTGAGAGGGTGACCTCTAATATGCTAAAAAACAAGCGCAGAAGATATTTTAAGCTACGAAGACACAAAAACGTACTTTCACTAACAAATAAACATATCTTTTTTGGACGGATTCACATTTCTGACCCCCAACTTATAGAGGGTAGACGCAATCTGGGAAACATGGTCCCACAATAGTTTGATAAGGAGAGCTCTCTAAAGTTTGGACCCCTTAATGTTAATTTTAATTTTTCCATATTTCGCTATTTCTCGAGAAACTTTAAAGCAAATTAAAAAAAAAATAGCACACAATTATAAAATTTTTTGATAGATAATTCCAAGCAAAAAGTAACTTTTAGCAAACATTTAATTTTTATTATTTCATTTAAGAGTGCTAGAAAAAATGTGGTGCATTGTAAGGTATACAATTCTTTAAATCATTTAATGTAATAATCATTTAATATATATATATTAAATTTCGATGCAAATGTAAAGATTTATGTCTGGCAACACTTAACATCTTACTCTCCCATTCTTCTTTTTATTATATTCGTTCAATTTTTCATACTTCTGAGATTAATTGAAGCAGGAGCTTATAAAATGAAGATTTACAGCAATAATTTTAAATTTATCGACAGCAGTAGGTTAATTGTTATTATTTAAAGAAAAAAAATAATTATGAAAGCTGTATTGAAAATTGCAATAGGTTTCAAATAAGCTGGAGCTACAAAAACTGAATACTCACTTTATGTTCACAACGGAAAGGGGCTCTAATAACGCATCGAATGCAAACTCTGTAATCAAATGCAAACTACATGCATCAAATGCAAACTGCGTAGTGGCACATAGTTCCTTTGGTATTTCCTTACTATGAATTTAACTGTTAATTGCTTTATTTACTAATTATCGAATTTGATTTTTTTTAATTCCACTGTACTCCCAGTACGCTTTTCCAAACATTTTCATAATTTTAAGTTTCTAAGTCTTAGTGTTTTTGCACTACAAAATAAATTGCAAGAGCAAAAACTGAAATAGTCAAAAAAATGTGCAAAAAAAATTCAAATTACAGCAACTTTTGAAAATTTAGAGTTTTGAAAGTCGTGTTAAGGTCATAAATAAAAATGGTCCAAAAACGTATGAGTTCTGTTCTGCGTCCTTCAAAGTAGCCCGCATTGTATTTTTTTACTTCAACTCTAACAGTTAATAATTGTCAAACTATTTATCGAATCTTAACTTTTTTATGTTTTTCTACAGATCTTTGTAATTAAAATGTTATTTCAATGTGCAATTAAAATGCTAGTTTTTGCTCATTTAAACAAAATGCAACGTCAAGTTGTACACGCAAATCAGCAATGGTTGTGCTTACCATCTGTTAATATTGAGATATGCAGCGTGTTACAAAATTATTAGACTACCCCAAATATCATTAATTTTTATAATAAACTATACAAAACCAATAATTTTTAAATAGTGATGCAACTGAAATAAGTTTAATAAAGTGCTAATAATCTACATATCTTTCTTAGCGTAATGTTTAAATAAGAAAGGGAGGAAAAAATTAAGTTAGTTTCACACAGCAAACGATTTTTTTTAAAATCTGAGTGTTAAATAAGAATAAGATTTTCTATTTATTTTTTTCAAAATTTTTTGAGTTTTCAAAAAAAATTTTATTTTTTCGTTGAAAAGAGCAAAGTTTAACTTTGCATCGCAGAAAACGCAAACGGAAATATTATAAAGAAAATTAGAATTTAGTTGTTTTCATAAGAAAATTCCTGATGCTGAGCTAGAAGTGCGAAAGAATTTGTTTTTTAAAACCTCTCGAAAGCTGAAACGTAAAATATGTAAGTTAATTAAGCTTTCTAAGACAGCTACTCATAATGTTTAAACCAAAAGAGGTTCTTATGGAAAATTAAAAAGATCTAGCCGGAAGCGTAAATTATCAGCTTGAGAAGAATAAATACATTTTCAAACTTGCAACGAAACAGAGCTTGTCTACTCGCAAAATAACTCATCAAACGAGTAGAACGATCTTCCATACAAGAGTTTGTTGCACTTAAAGACCAAATTCGAATGTTGTTCTTCAAAAATTAAAAAGAAAGCCCAGACTGTTAAGGCATGATAAAGAAGAGAGGCTGAAGTATGCAAAGCAGATCATGACCTTCGATGTTATCTGGGAAAATGTTATTTTTTTCGATGAAAAGAAGTTCGATTTGAATGGCCCTGATGAAAATAATTACTTCTGACGTGATTTGCGAACAGAACATCGTGATTTCTTCAATAGCAAGATGGGCGGTGGCTTGGTACATAGTCTGAAGAAATTTTGCGCATGCTACTTTACCCTCACTTTACACATTTTGGTCCACATCTTACTTTCTAGTAGGGTTAGATTCTAAATTTCAGGAAGCAATGCCCTATGCCATCTGTCTCAATCAACTAACTAAAAATTGGTTTCGAATAGAAAAAAATGGAGGTTCTACGCTTGTCAACAGTAATCCAGATCTTATTCCTACAGAAAACTTATGGGGCTACTTGGCTAGACAATTGCATGCAAATTCCCTCCAATATACAGTATAGGACCTGTAGGAGGCTATCATGGATGATTGGCGCAAAATTTCGAAAAATTAGCTTGAAAACTTGATTGAGTCGATGAAAAATCAATTATTTGAAGTTATTAAGGAAAATGAGGGTTTAATATCCTTTTAGTTTTATATAAATGTTCATTTTAACTGGTGGTCTTATAATTTTGAAACTGATATTTCAGATGGAAAATTTTGATATTGTTGTCAGAATATTCATATTTACATATATCTCTTAAACTTATATGCATGTATTTTGTTCTTCATGCATTTTTATTAACATAATTTTGGAAATTTTTTTATTATATTAAAATTCTCAAAAACTACCGTGGTATTATATTTTTGTTACACACTGTATACATTTCTTTAAACAGTTTCATTTCATCAACAAAAATTTCATTGTTATACTTTCGCTTTAGCAGTATAAAAAATGAATTCAGACGCGTTTCAAGAAACAATGAATTTAAACCTAAGAAGTTACAATTTTCAGTTTCTGAACTGCTGGATTACCCATTGCTCTTTAAATATAATTATATTAAATTACACATAAAACACGGAAATCATTTTCTACAGTTTCCTAAGAATTATTTTTTTTTGTATAACCAGTTCAATCGATGCATATATTTTCCAAGAGCATTTTTTTCATGCTATAATCTGGCATATTTTTATTTTTGAGTGAATTGCTTCACTACACTAGAACAATTTTTTAAGCTTTATCTACGTGAAATGAAAGAAGTCAAGATTTAAATTAATAAGCATTTGAGTTTACTAATCACGAGAAAATTGTGTTGTTGACGTTCCTTTTTTCACATACTATTTCCTTACGCAATTTACATCCTTAACTTAAACATAAGAAGAAAAAAATATTAAAACGCCAATGTACACAATTTTAGGAATTTATTTTGTGTCATTAAATTTATATATGCATGTAGTGGAAGGAAAATATTCATAAAAAGACTCTTAGAAAATAAAAAAAAATTTATAGAAACGTCAAAAATGTTAACCAATTACGACATGCTTAATATTCAAAGAAGAAAATCCCGCGAGAAAATGTCCGTCTTCATCAGCCTGAATCCCTTTATTTTTAAAAAAGAATATTTAAAGACAATGTCTCATTATTCTCCAATTGATTCTTTCAAAGCAAATAATGCAACGATCAAGTTTTACAACCCAGGGCAATAAATTAGTTCTCGAGGAAGCTTAGGCGATAACACAATACAGCAAGAAAAGCCAATGACTTAACATCCTATTTACTATGTTTCATATATTTGTAATTTCTTTAAAAAAGCTTTTTTGCTCATCGATTCGCAATCCCTGAGGTAAAGAACAGAGCACATTGATTAGCTGCTAATGATAATGACTTGAACCTCTCGTTGCCCGCCAAGTCATTTACTATCGCCAGTTCCTTTGTTTTGAAGTCATAGAACCAATCGTTATTTAAGACTTATGCTCACATAGGAAAAATAGTTTGTTCTGAGATTTTATTCAGAAACAATAAAATATGCTTTAATAAATGTTTGAGAGCAGTTATTACATTTCTTAAGTTTTATTTAAGACCTATGCTTAGATAGGAAAATATTTTGTTCGGAGATTTTATTCGGAAATTATGAAATATGCAAGAATAAATGCTTGAGAACAACTATTCTATTTTTTTAAGGTTTATGTAAGACTTATGCTTGGGGAGGAAGAAATATTTTGTTCCGAGATTTTAGCCAGAAACAATAAAATATGTTTCGATAAACGCTTGTGAACAGCTATTTGATTCCTTAAGCTTTATTTAAGACTTATGCTTAAATAGGGGAATATTTTGTTCCTATAGTTATTTTCAGCCGCAAAAAATCATACTCTAATAAATAATGAAGCACAGCAATTATTTTGCTCGCTTATATAAGACTGATTCTTTCATTAAAAACAATAATATTAAGTTCTGTGAACTTTTTCTACAACAGTAAAATATGCTGTATTAAATAATATAACACATAAATTAAAGCTGTCAGTTTATTTAAGGCAGATTCTTGCAATAAAAAAATTGTTCTGGGAATTTATTCAGCTATAATAAAAAATGGTATATTATATATTTTAGAATAATAATTGAATCTTTTAAGCATTTTTTGAAATTTATTCTTACTTAAGAAATTATTTTATTATCAGGTTTTGTTCAGAAACAATAAAGCATAAAGCATTAAATAATCAAACACAGCAATTATATCTATCAGCTTATTTACAACTGATTATAACATTATAAGACATTTCGATCTGGTAATATTTTTAGCAACAATAAAATATAAAATGTTGGGGAAAAGCAATTCTATCCTTTTAGCATTATTTTCGACACATTATCACTTAGAAAAATGTTTCGATTTAAGGTTTTGTTCAGTTGCAATAAATTACTCGTAATTATATGTTTGAGAACTGAAAGGTTATTTAACATGGTTTTATATAAACGGAAATAACAACCTGAAATTAAGTATCTCAAAATTTGATTTTAAATGGAATAAAAATAAGTTAGGAAATGCATTCATCAGAAAATTTTAAAATTATTATATTTATCACTATTTTGTTTCTTAAAAAACATTAGTGAATATTTAAAACCCATGAATCAAGTTTAAAGTTCATGAATATTTTTTATACTATATTAGAGAGCTTTTAGGCTTTTTTCATTTCCTTAAACTCATGACGAATGTTTATAAATTCAATTTGCTTATTTAAAACTTACTTTTTTGAAAAATAATATTAAAAACTTTTTTTTATCTGGATAATAAGTTTTTTACGAATCATCCCTGGTTTGAAAGACAGAATCAGCCCACTCAAGACTCACTGAAAGACTCCCTAAAAAAATCGATATGGTTATGTGTCACTGTTATCACTAGGAATTTTGATTGTCTGAAAGTTTGAGCTTTATTATATTATTCTACAGTTAAATAATAATTCTTAACTTATCAATTTGGAATTTAAAGCACGAAATCAAGAACGACGCATTATGTTGTAAAAAAATTATAACATTGATTATTTTCCGAGCTTTGAAATATTTCAATATAAAAAAATGATATTTCAAAGATGTCTAGCTATTTTACTTTCTTTATTCGAAATCAAACAGAGAAACTTCTGAAAAAGTAAAAAAAAAAAAAATCTTGTATTTAAAATTTTGCTGTTTATTAAAAAATATGTGATAACCAATGCAAAAAAGAAATCAAAAAATCTTTTCATATTACGGTTTATGGTGCTTTAAACACGAATACATGTAATACTTCAACAAAAAGCGTATACTATTAAAACATATTTTATTCAATACATCCTACCATTTCGTTGGTTAGATAAATATTACTGCCAGTTTTTCCAACAATATCTTCTAAGTTTTATCATAAAAGAAGAAGCAAAGAAATTTCAATATGTAATATTTAAATGTACACATATTCACATTTCCATGTTATGGAATTTTCCGTAAATGCCAAAATATATTAAATTTTTATTTAACTTTTTTTGAAGTAATGTTAAAAAAGAAATATCTCTTGTATCAATATTTTGAAGAGAAAATCTCCGAATTCAGAAATTTAACTTGTTAAAGATAAATTTACAACACATTTGATATTTGAAATTGATCGAAAACATAAATTTATCAAAATTTCGTTTTCAACCTTCTTACATATTAACTTATGCTAGTTTTCTACTTTGATTAAGTTTAAGTTTATTAAATAAGTTTTATAGTATTCGGTTTTTAATTTATTTTCGTTATTTGAACTAATAATTGAAGTATAATATTTTTTTAAGACTCTCTATCATTTGAGTATGCCATTTGTAACAAATAGTTCAATTTGGTTTCATATAGTATAAATTCATTCTTATATTTATTTGTTTGTATAACGATTTGATTTCGCTGTGTCATAATCGTTAACTTATTTAATCATTGTCAACTAAACCATGGTATTAGTATTCCGGGGTTGCAATCATATAATCTTGTTCGTGATAAAAAATTTTAAATTTTAATAAAATTTTCAGTACTTATTGAAAATATTCTATTAGGGATTTTAGTTGAATCTAATTTCTTGTTTAACCTATTATAAATTGTTAAAATAATTATATTTTCAACTTATAATAAACACTTTTCTTTTTCATTGTCAGAATTGCTTTTAATTATTTCAATCTTCACTAAATCTTAAACAGGTTTTAAGGATAGCATAAAGCACTGGAACAAAACATGATACTCAGGTTAGGTTTATTTCAAAAATATTACAAGTCACTGTAAATTTAGTACCACTATGCCACATTTGGTATTAAAAGTACCATGCTTTTTATAGCGAGCAATATTTATTATGCAACATATTTATTATGCAACATTACATGCAATATTTATTATGCAACATTAATGTAAATTTCTTCATTTAGAATGCACTATTTAATGTTCTTGCTAATGTTGTGTTCAAATAAAATCTAAAATATCTTTTGGACAAAGGAAAAATAGTGAATTAAGTCAAACTTTCAATTTTTACCATGGAAACGCTATTATTTTTATCAGCAATTTAATATTCGGAATTATCGAGAGAGGTTATCTTTCAAATTACTTCATTTCTAGTCTTCTGATATTCTACTTAGAAAAGAATCAATTGAATATATTTACTTCCTCAAATCTCTTTAAAATCAACTTATAAGGTCACTTTCTGTAAATCACACGCACACAGCATTTTTGTTACACTTTTTTTAATGTAGCTACTTTTAGGGTAATTTTTTTCCAACAGCTCTGCCACTCACAGCAATCAAGCTCAAAAGCTAACAAACAAAACTTGGCGAAACACAAATTAAAACGCAATATTTCCTTTAGCTCAGTGAAAAAATGTGTTCGCAATTTTGATACTAAGGCAGAGAGTTTTAGAATAATAATAGATCAGGCCCGGGATAGCCTCGTAGGTAGGGCACTGGGCCCGTGTCCAAGAGTTCGTGCGTTCAATCTCGGCCGACCGAAGGCTCCCTGTGTAGTAAATGGTGAAGTTAAATTTGTCGAATCACTTACTCCTCTATGTTTCCATAACAAATTAATACCTCTAGGGATACTGATCCAGGAGTTTGGTTGTCTTCTGGATACTTCTTCTGGAGTTCTGGAAATTACAAGGCTACGGAGTTGAGCAGTAGTAGTCGTAATCCCAAAATTGGGAAAGCTGTTCAACAACGGATGTAAAATAATAAAAAATAAAAGGCTCGAGCTGTGATGGCTCAGGGGATATAGCGTTCAACTTCAATAAGGTGAACCGGGTTCGAATCCCAACATTGGCTGGTCAATACGAACCCCACATAAGGCATCCACTGACCACAGTGCTGACGTCAGTGGTAGGCCGATCATGAGTTAGAGTCACCTTGCCGCCAGGCTAACGGTGGAAGGGTTTAGTGGTTTTCCTCTTCATGTAACGCAAATGAGGGTTAGTTTCATCAAAAAGTCGTCAACGAAGGCAAATTTCTTCTAATACTTGATTCAGGAGTTCCCCTGTCTCGTAAACCCGAAAAACTGGATCAGCTATTCAACGACGTTTATAAAATAAAATATGAAATAATAATAGCTCGCATTTCTAAAAAATTGAGAGAGTCAGAGAAGTAGTTAAGATCACAGCATAAAAGACGCTTCCACCTAAAGTGCTAACTAGAAATTCCCTAAGTCCTTCCACCTTCCACCATGAACATTGTCTTCCCACAGTTCTTCTACCCTTTCACCTAAAGTCCTACGATAAAATTGTATTGAAAGCTTCCTGGTTACCCATTATTTTATTATTCAATAACACATAGAAACCATTTTTTTAGAAAGTATGTCTGCATCTGAAAGTTCGGACAAAGACGAGACTAAAGCTCAGAGTGTTAAGAGAAAAAAAAAGGAATGGCAATACGTCAAACTTTCGAAATAAATAAAATATTAAAATAAATAAAAAAAAGGTGATACTGAAACAAATGAAATTAAACTGATAAAAAATATATATAGAAAAAAAACATGGAAATTACCAATAAATAAAATAAACTGAAATTCATAATCGGAAATTAAATTTAAAAAAAAAAAAAATTAAAAGGGATAGTTTACGAAGAGGCTAATTGAGAACATTCTTATAGAGAATTCTTTAAATTACATCAAAATTAGCAATTATAAAAGCTTTTTCCAAACAACATAAAATCATCAACAATTTTTAAACTATTGAATATATTTTATAATATGTCCTATAATTAGAGATTCGTTCAAGTTCAATAAAATAAACAATAAGAAAAACAAAGAGTGGGGAATCTAAATAAATTACATTCTTTCCCAAACAAAAACACCTGACAGGCTGAAAAATTATGCCTTTAAACAAAATAAATAAATAAATAAGAGAAAAAAAAACGCAATTGGGAAACGCCCCCTAGATTTCCTTCCTAACAAAACCGCCGTTCTTTTCTACTCTAGCCATTTCCGTAGGATGGTGTCTTAACGAGAGAATCATAGAATACGTGGGCAGAAATATTCCGGTAGCCACCATCAAATACGGCTATCCTCTCTGATGATAAGATAACACCGGAAAACAAAAATAAACAGAGGAGAAAAAAAAAACCTACCTTCTACTTCTTAGAGATATTCTGCGAGAGAAACGGTGCTTGCATAAATATGTAATGCTTGTGGTAATGATTGTCTAATGCAAATTGAAAATCTGCTGCAGTCAGAATAGGTTAAGCTTATTTAGTAACTTCACCTGAGGGTGAAATGGTTGGTAAATGCGATTTCCTTGGAAAAAAATTATGCAGGGAATAAGATTTCTGTTTTTGAGGTGCGAAAATTTCGTAGGTGTGAGTGTCACGAAAGAAAGGGGGCTACTGAAAATGTCATGTTTTAAGCTTGACAGATTTCTGGGAAATGTGTCCGTGTTCAATTTCGGCAAAAATATTTCTTTCTATGCCTTAGTTTCGGTTTGAGATGTTTTGAATTTTAAGATATATATTGGGAAATCCTTAAATTAATATTTTTTTTCCTTATTAATATATATGATATGTTTTCAGCTTTCAGCTTCTTAGTTTTTTTCGTTTTTTCCACTGTGCAATTATTGTGCTATATATCCATATCCATGGGATGTAATTAGGGAAAATGATGCTATTCAATGTACAGAATTTTTACATGTCTTAATGCCCTATCACGTAGCTCTAATCACAAGGAATCTAAGCTTTATTGAATAATCTATAATTATACTACTATAGTAACTTTATTGGTAACTTTATTTTATTATTATTTAGTAGCTCTTTTTTTTAAAATTAACAAAAAAGTGTACACTGCAAGAAAACACCGGTCACAATTACTGTAAAAAGTATCGCTACACTGGGTGCATCATTCGTAAAATTAATTTAGAGCTAAAATCCATTTTATCGTAGAATTTTAAATCGAATGCTTTGCATTAATCATTATGTAACAACAGTGATTCCGTGATTTTCAAAATATTACTGTAAAAATACGGTATATAAGTTTTTTTTTGTTCTACTGCAAAAAGAACAATTACCGTAATTATATATATATATACATACATTACATTTCTGGTACGGTTATTAATCATCTGTAATTAATTTGATTCTGAAATTTTAATATTTTGCAGATCAAGCTAATAAAAGTATCAGCTAATGGACAAATTATTAAAAAGGCATACTATGAATTAAAGAACGAATATTTTAGTTGATGAGTGAATCAATAAATTGCAAAGTTAGTAAGACACGTAAAAGTTAAAAAGTAACTTTGAAAATTAGTAATCAAATTTATGAATCCATAAAATATCCTATATTTCATACCTATAATACGTATGGCATTTTTTACAAAAAAAATTATTAAAGAAAATCTTTCTAATATAAGAATATAATTATTTTAAATTCGTGAGTAATTAAACTGTTCTTACAAAAATACTAAAAATTAAACATGATGCTAATGACATTTTATTTTATCACAATTTTTATGACATAAATATGAGTTTCCATGTCTTTTTAAAGTATTCCCTTAGGAAAATTTGCCATAGAGAAGCCTAACAATTTAAACTTTCCTTAAGTTTACAACTTTTTCGTCATAGCGATGTCCTATGCCCAATTAATTTTTATTTACTATCCATGACCAATTGTCAATAGAAATTATTAATTTTACCAATTTTAATCATGTCTTAAACATGCTTTGTATTTTCCAATGTTTCTGTATTGCGTTCTCTTTTCTGACTGTGCTTAACACAACTCAAGATAAATTTTCTAAGTTTTAAATCCCTCACTAGTAGGGGATCAACTAATTTAGCCTGTTTTCTATTCTTAGCTTTTCATAGTTTAATACCATCTTTTTTATAGATAAAGTTTTGTTCATATGCCACCACTGGTAGCACCGTTACATATTCGGCTTTTGTCCTGTTTGGTCTATTTTAAATTAATTCCTCTTCGACTCCCGGCCCCACTCTTTATCTTTTGAGTTTTCATAGTATTTTATTGTTTTAGTAGTCTGTTTAATTTTCAGCTTAGTATCAGATATCAAAATTTAAAAAAAAATTCATACT
>NC_092208.1:28715259-28723715 GCF_043381705.1 Parasteatoda tepidariorum | reverse complement strand
CAAATAGAAATATAAAGCCCTAACATATATAAGATAATGTAAAATAGCGTTGCAAGAACCCAAGAGGAATTAAAATCAAAAACTAATGAGAATGTAAACACTGACTTTGATATTGATATATGACAGCAATAAAATGAAATTGTCTCCGAAAAAGTTAAAAGAATTAAAAAATTTTAATTATTAAAGAAATGATGGATCTGGCTTAATGATAAGCACTTAACTGCGTTTTTCATCATGAGATTGTTTACAAATTGCTATGGGGAATAGAACACCATTATTAATGGAAAAGTGATGTGACTTTAAGAATTTATATAAAATCAGAGGGAGGGGATAAAATAAAAAGCAAGATGTCGTTTAATCAGAAACAGTTGGGAAAAAGAAATATAAAAATTTTAGATAAAAATATAAACTGCAAGATATTAATTAAAGTTGCAACGTATCAAGCTATATTAACAAACAGTTCTATGTTTAATTAAAAAAAACGTTTATTTCACACCACAACACATACAGTAACAAATATAAAGTACCCGTAACGGGATAGGATCGTAACAACGTCATAACAACAGATCATAAACAACAAGAAAAACCCGTAACGGGATATAAGGAAACTCACCCGTAGCGGGATAGATAAAATATTATAAAACAAACTAGATAAAGTGCCCGTAGCGGGATATATGAGAACCTAAATTCCACACAAAACTAATTCTAAAAAATCAACTGGTGTTCTAATTTTATCGTCTGCTTTTATTTCTTTAAATTTATCTCTTTATATGCTTATTTTATTTTATTTATGCTTTTGCCAGCCCGTTATTTTTTTAATATTTTTACTTTTATTCATGCTTCTGCAAACCAATTATCTTTCTTATATTTTCATCCTTTTATGAAGTGTATAAAGTCAGAGTTAACAAACGGCAAAATTTAACATAGCGAAAACCTATACCCAATCGCGACATATTTTGAAAAGATACAAATAATAAAAGTACCAGACCACCGGAAATTAGAAACTTAATAAATTCAGATAGATAATCACATAGACGTTTGTAACAAAATGTTTTTGACCAAGATGGCTACCATTGGCCTATGGTATACTGCCAGACAAATTTCTATGGTTGCCATAGGCCAATGGTGATGTGCCATACAAATCCTTATGGCTTCCATTGGCGTATGGTATACTGCCATAGAAATGTTTATGGTTACCATTGCCCTATGGTATACTGCCATACAAATTGCTATGGTTGCCATAGGAGAATGGTGACGTGCCAAATAAATGCCATACAGGTCTCTATGGTTACCATTGGGCTATGGTATCTTTCCATACAAATTTCTATGGTAGCCATAGGCTTATGGGGTTTTGCCATACAAATCTCTATGGTAACCATAGGCGTATGGTATCTTGCCATACAAATTTCTATGGTAGCCATAGGTTGCCATAGATTGCCATAGATTACCATAGGCTCCTCTATGGCAAATTTTCCTAAGGGAATGCAGAGAATTGCGAAAACAAGTGGCCTAATTAAGTTATAAAAGAACCTTTTTAAATGCATTTCTACATAAAAATCGTGCATCTATATTTTATTCCAATTTCTCAACAAAAAAAAATCATTATGAATTGCTCTGATTAAGAATTTAAAAAAGGGCTAGAGAAAGTGACATAATTGAGTTGGCGAAAGAATCGTTTTAAATGCTTTAAACACATTTCTACAAAAAATACCTCAAATTAAATATGAATAAAACGATACTTTATTGCTTCATAAAATATTCCACTTAAGTGTTTGTTCACGAGCAAGTTTCCCGCACCAGTTACGGCACATTTTTCGTAGTGATTACAATGTTCCCCTCTTTATCGCTTAGAAAAAGAGTTAATCCCTAGCATCAAGCATATTGATATTTATGAATGGGCTATACTCAAGAGATTGATTGATCAATATTTCATGGGCGTAAGCTCAATGTATACTTTTAGGTCATAATATGTTTTAAAGCATTGTTTCTTTTACCCGACGTGATTCGATCATGTAATACATAGAAGAGAAATTTTGAAGCCCACAAAAAATAAATTTGATAACTTTTGATTGATGCTTTGGAGAAGGGAATTTGCGCAAACTTCGAGAGGTTTTAGTTTAATAGGCGCAATCATTATTTGCATGCTAAGTGAAAAAAGCTCATAATTTGTGAAAAATGCCTATCAAAATTATGTAAAAGTTTTCAAGATTCAACGTTTTCAGAGAAATTAAAGTCTTTTGATTTACAGGCTTTATTTTCTTTAAAAATTAAAAAAAAAATCCTATATTGGATTCATTTCGAAAATAAAATCAATCTCATTTTTTTCAAGATGACTGCAATAAAGAACATTTTATTTTAAATTGGCAATAATTTTTTTTTTATTTAGCTAACACTAGGTTTTATAACACTTTACTTTTCTATAAAGCATTAAAAAGAAAAATAACATCCCCAAATAGATAAACGATTTCATTAGTTAAACTACTTTATTTTTCGCAAAATGAGCAAGTATTTTCTGTTTGATAAAAAAAATGGAAAATAAATAAATAAATAAGTGAAAACTTTTTCTGCGCCCCCACTCCTCAAACTCCCTTATAAACAATATCCAAGTGAAACAGTAAGTATTTTATTTATTTTTATTTTGAATATTATCCAGAATAATATTAAAACTATAAAGATTAATTTTGATTTAGCTCTAAACATTTTTAAAAACTAGTTTACATATAGAGAAGTATTGCTAAAAACAATTATTCAGAACCTTTCACATTTTGTTTAGGAATTTTGCATAATAAAACAACATCATCTTTCGAGTAACTTTTAAGTTCCAGGTTTATTAAAAAGTCTTAACTTTGGTTATCTAATTTTATTTAATGGAAAAAAAATATCAGTTCTTTGCAGCTCTAACCATATTTTATTTTTTATCATGCAATTTACTTATTTAACTTAGGGAAATTTATTTTAATAATTACTTTTGATTCATGGCCTACCGACTGTTTAGAGGTCAGGGATCTAGCGTAAGAGGAAAGGTTCCGGGTTTGTATCCCGGGCATGGCATGGATGTTCTTTCATTCTTTGTACTATCTGTCCTTACTGTGGGAGCAAAGTTGACCCACCTAATATAGTGCCCCTGAAAGAGTGGTTAAAAAATCAGTCCTGTAAAATGTCTGCATTGACAATATGTTAACACAGGTGGACATTGGAGAAATATTTAAAAAAAACAAAAATCATAACAATAAATTTAAATATAAGAAAGCTGTAATAGTCTTTAAGTTTTAAAATGAAATTTTAATAATAAAATAAGTTTCTAAACAGTAAATTCATCAGATTATTTCATTTAACTCAAATTCTGCTTTAAAATATTTCAAATGGCGTTTAATATAGTTTTTAGTCTTTTTAATTAATCATCCTGATAAAAATTTAGAACATATCACTTTTTTTACTAATTTCGGATTTAACTAAAATATTCTAACTTATGTTTTATATTACGCACAAAAATAAACTATAATGACAAAAATTACCACGTTTAGTTCAGAGAGGTTTTATAAGCATATTTCTTTCCATATAAAAGAAAAGATTCATTTTTTTAATATTTTCTTTTATAAAAAAAAAGTATACCAATATACAGCAACAATAATAATAAAAGAAGTGCATTTATTTACATTTTTATTAACTTGAATTTCCAACTCTAACATAAAATATTACACTGTCTTAAAGTGAAAAAAAAAATGAATAAAAATTGCCTCAACAAAATCCATCTGTCTGCAAGGGCTGTTTTTCTTCAAAAAAAAGAAAGCAAAAATTTCATCTACTCCTTGAACACCTTTATATATTTTTGAAGGCTTACTTTGCATAAGGTAAAATATTTTCATGTTCTGTATCTGGCGCCCTCTTTAGGATCATCGCGGAAAACTGCGAGATCGATTCACTAAAGAGGGGAATCCAAGTGATCCAGAAGGCCCCACGACAGACAGTGTCTGTTAAGGTCCGTGGTATAAAGTTCGGGAGAGAATTTCCAGGTTTTCCCGAAAGTGCCCTGTGTTTATTGGACCCACTCGCATTTTACAAGTTATTTCGGAATTAAATTTTTTTGAATGTTTTATAACACGCAACATTTGTTCTATTGGAATTTTTATGCATATATTTTTATTACAACTGTGTTAGTTTAAGAATTTTATAGTGCGTCCATAGTTTATAGCAAGATCTTTATAAATTAAATAAATAAATTGGAATTATTAAGAAAATAGATAAATGGCAATCAAGTTGGATTTCAATACCTGATAATATTACTGGTTCATATTGGGTTTCGAAATGTTATTTCAAAATAGTGAACGAAAATATCAAATTTACCTGTGGATTTGAAGCAGAAGCACGAAATTTAATAAAATCATGTTATAAATATGATTTTTTTTTATTGAAGCAATTCATGTGAACATTTCCGTTTCAAAAATATGTGTTATTTAAAGACTTGTAGAAAATTAATTGGATATTAATACGAAAATTCAGTTTTGAAGTTCTAGCATTTAAATGCTTAGCTGTGATAAAGTAATTTAAATAACTGGATTTAAGAGGCATTCGTAGAATATAAAGAAGAAATGTCTTTTTTCTGTACTATGGCTACAAGTATTTTATTTTATGAAATTTTCGGAAGCTTATGGGTTACTGTTTCTGGGATACGTGCGCAATCACCTGCTACAAATGAACAACCGTGGGGTAAGTAATATATATTTGGATATGGATATCGATACAAATTTAATTTTATTTAAAATGTTTCTAGCTAAAATTTTATATTCTATCAATTTTATATGTCTACGGTATTTAAAGAATAATGCTTCAGTATGCGTTTCTAATATACATGTATTTTTTTAGATAAATCAGTGCGTAAAGATAAAACGAAATACTGAAAAAATTGAAATATTGGTAACAATGTTCTTCAAAAATTATTAAAAAGGCTTTAACTAATTAATGATTATATATATATAACGCTATGACGTCTGATGGCATTAAAGTTGCGACATATTTTAAGCATGTTATACTGTCAGAAGATAAGTTTAACTTTCATTTACAAAAGAAAATAAATATCATCCATACAATAAAATAAACATTTTATTGCTAAATAGATAATATAAAAAATATCGCTCTTAATGAAATCTTATTAAATTTAAAAAGGAATATCTTTCATCAACTGAAAAGCATTTTTTAAACATTTACAAAAGCACATAATGCTATTATATTCAAAACAATGTCGAGCAAATTTAAATTGCTTATGATATAAAAAAAAGTATTTTTCCATTCCAAAGCAAAAGGTTTAGATTACTTTTAATTAGCATAATAATGTGGTAGTTATTCCAAAAAGATGATATTTGTAACAAGTTAAGACAAATAATAAATTAAATGCATAAAATGTATTTTGAATTGTTCTATCAAAGTCCTTTGAAAAGTTTAAATTTCATAGCATTAAAATTAATATTTTTTTTTTGTTACAAAAATTATTCCTCGTCGTTAAAAGTTTGAAAAAAACGCAGAAAATTTCTAATAGTTCTTTATTCTACCAAATAAAAAAATTATCTAACACTAGAGTAGATTTCTCTAAAAAAACTGCAATTTAAAGTCTGGATATTGTTCTATGAAAGTCCCATGAAAAGTTTAATTTTCACAACTTTGAAATTTATCAACCTTTTTTTATTATAAAAATCCATCGTTTAAAGTTTGGAAAAACAAAAATAGGAAAATTCTAATAGTTTTTTATTCTGGTTTATAAAATATTATGTAACGCTATAGTTAATTTCTCTAAAAAAACTGCAATTTAAAGCCTACATGTTACCATTGCAATTAATTTTGGCGCATGACACACATATTTATAGATACATGAATCCCCTCACACGGAGTAAAAACAATTACCGTATTCTATGGTAATGGCATTAACGGTACAATAAAACTATAATTCTGGCATTACAAACAAAAATATCCGGTATTTAAATAATTAATCGCAATTTCTCGTTTAATAGGTGACGGTTTGTCGAAAAGTCTAGTTTTCAAAATTATAGTTCTTATTTCCTCACATTTATTAAAAAATACAAAACTTATTAAATTTAGAGAATTACTGATTTACATGCCGTGCTCTAGGGTATCATGATAACATTAACACATTTTACAACATTAATTAAACCATAAAAGCATAATTTATTGCTAGCTATTAGCGTCTAGCGTCATTATTGTAGGACGGTTACTTTTTTCAAAAACAAGTATTGTGTTAGAAATATTTTCCAAAATCAATCATTTTTCTAGAAGATCCTCACCCACTATAATTTATTTATAATGTTGATATTCGTGACTAGTATATATAATGGTAGTAACTGTAGAAATACAATGGTAGTAACTGTAGAAATACAATGGTAGTAACTGTAGAAAATTTCGACTGAAATCGAACGAATACATTATACTATTATACTAATGTACCATTTTTTTTTCATAAGGCTACGCAATGCATCATTTGAACACAAATAAAAGTACAGATAAAGCAAGCTAATTTTACCAAAGTGCTTCAAAAAATTACTGAACTATTCTTCTCAAAACACTATCGAGACATAGAAATAAATATATAGTTATTTGTCGACAATTTAAAGCTGATTGTAACGGTTAAGAAATTTATTTTTTCTCCCTAATTCAGATTTAAAAGGGTAAAAATCTTAATTAATTTTAAATTATAGAACACATATTATATATATAAAAATATGTACCTATTTAGAAATTCTTTTACTGGAATCTTGTACCAGTTAAATGCATCTAAGAGAACACTTAAATTAAATGAACTGAATTTTCAACTCTAAACTGGATTGAAACAAAGCTCCTTTATTGAGTGATCAAACATCCGTAGTTTTATATCCTGAATAAAAGGAAGAAAGAATTCGTTGATGCAGTGCCGAAAACATTTGTCCCCAGAAAATGGACAAAAGCGAATCCTGATTGACTGATGATGTTTTGTCGACTTCATTGTGTTCGTCTTTAAATGGGCACGAAAATTCTTCTGAATCTTTAAAAAAAAGTGATAAATTTCAAAAATGCCTGACAAATATTGAAGGGATTGTAAATGGGTTTACGCAAATTCTATGCTTTTAAGAAAAAAAACTTTATTCAAAGAGTTTTCAATGCAAGAGTGGGAGATTGTCCGGGTAAAAAACACTATTGTGAAAAATGTGCAGCGTTAATGTAAAGTAGTAGCATGTCAGAGATAAAAACACTTTACAATTTGCGAAATCTGTGCAGTGTTAATGTAAAAAAGTAGTATGCCCGGGTTGAAAACATTATACAATTTGGTAAATCAGTGCAGTGTTAATGTAAAATACTAGTACGTTCGGTATAAAAACACTATACATTTTGTAAAAACAATATCTGTGTTTACGTGCAGTAGTGTAATCAGATGTTTAATTAATTTAGGGAAATTTTTATCAAAATAAAGGAAAAGTTATGTTAAATTACGTTATCTTATATAAATGGATTCACGATTTATATCTAGCTCCAGCAGTTTACATTCGAAAAACTAAAATTTAAATAATCGATCTGGTTTCAGTTTTGGGATGTAAAACTGTAATTTCCAGATGCGTTTTAGTTTACAGTTGAATATCTCATACAAGAAAACTATCCCAAAAAGAAAAAAAAATCAATCTTTATTTGATAAAATTACAAGAAGTGTTGTAATTTCAGATAATTATCGACATTCCTACATGTACAATAAAAAAATTAAATAAAATTTTTATCACTATCATGTAATAGAAAATTTTTGAATTTATCCGAATTTCGCATAAAAATATTTATATAACTATGAATACATATTCATAATCCATTTCTATTGATCATATATTATTGAATAAGTTTTTTCTTAATAGTTTGAAAGATCGAAATTAAACTGTTTAAATAAAAATACTAATCTTTTCTTACAACAGGAGAGAATTTTTTTTATAATTCTTTTTAAGTTCGAAAATTTAAATATTTCTTTTTTCCATGTATGTTCATAAAAAAAATATAATATGAAAATATAATACAAAAAATTATAATATATAAACTTATAATAATATATATCCGCAGATAATGAAGGCTCAATATTGTGTCAAATTTTAAATCTGTTTAAGTATTTAATTATAAAACTGATATAATTTTGCAAGGAATATTAAGACGCTTTTGTACGCTGTTTTGAAATTGACAAATTATATTTCAGTGCCTAAATTTATTTCACTTAAATTATTTTGCATGTAGAAAGCTTTAGATCTGTGAATACTTCAAATCATTTAGGAATTGAATATAAATTACAACGTAACGTAAGATAAAAGAGTTGAAATGAAATGGATTATGTTGGTTAAGTTTATCTTTTTATACATGGATATAATATAGATAAATTTTTTAATAATAATAACTAATGAAATCTATATGACTTAGGGAAAAGTACTAGTATTTAAGTAAAAAAA
>NC_092208.1:28708887-28715240 GCF_043381705.1 Parasteatoda tepidariorum | reverse complement strand
AAAAAAAAAAAAAAAAAAAAAAAAAAAAAAAAAAAAAAAAAAAAAAAAAAAAAAAAAAAAAAAAAAAAAAAAAAAAATATATATATATATATATATATATATATTTTGATAAGGAACGTCCCAATAATTTAAAGAGATAAATAAATATTAGTTAAGAATGTATAATTCCCTTAATAGTTAAATATTTTAGCTACTGTACTTAAGTAAATAGCAAAAAAAATTATTTATATTTTTAAATTTTTTTTATCAATTAAATAATTATAAATAAATTAAAATTCTTTTATTTTAGTAATAAAAATTAATGAAATCTATGTGACCACTTTACAGGTATTCTTCTTAAAGTAATACTTATTTATTTTTAGATAAGAAAATTCTCCTTATTTTTAAGTACATATTAGCAAACTAAGTATAATTTCTTTAACTTAATAGCTTTATATTTTTAGCTACTCTTCTCAAGTAAATTTAAATACAAGTAGAGTTATTTTCCGGAATATTTCTTTTCACATAAGAAAAGTTTTAGTGATTTTAAGTAATAAAATATATAGTGCTCAAAAACAATTTTTTCATCAATTAATAACCTTAGATTTTTAAATAATGTGCTTTTCAAGTAGTTAAAAATAGTGATCTATGTTTTACATAACAATGTACTATTTCTTAGATAGTTGTTGTTAAATAGTTGTTCGTGATTTTTTCAATTACTTTTATATTACAAAAAATATAACCTTGATTGAATAAAAGGATTTCCATAAATGATTTATTATTTTTGACTAATAAAGAATGACATAATGTGTACCCGAATTAGTTTAAAACAGCTTGCAGAAGCATACAACAGAATTTCTAAAAACGGTTATGACATCTGTTTTCTTCGCATATCGTTTTTAAGAAAAATTCTATCGGATGACATTTTTTATGCGTAACGCAAATAACCAGCAAGGGCAATCTTTTAAATTACATTTACGAGTAATGTTTGTCTTTTTTATCATGACTATTAAAATAAAATATGAAAAAATGCTCTGAAATACTGTTTCTACATTTAAGTGAAAGTAAAAACAATTGGGTTATTTCACTTACACCAAACTTATAACCAATATACTAAAAAAAGGCCCACTCAATTCAAATCGTAGCTAAACAAATACTAAATTTTTTTTTACTTTAGCCTACTATGCAACATCTTTCTTAATTTTTTTTCTTTTTATAAACCAACAAAAACAAAAACTTTTGTTCCTAACAATTTTTTTTTCTACATGGGGTAAGCCAACGACGGAAAACAAGATTCAAACAAAATCTCTTTTAGCCGAGCCGATGTTTCAAGCTCCAGCGTTAAACAATGATTGAAAAGACAGATCATGGCCTCTTTTTGGTTTCAATATCACATAAAATATGAAATTCCTTTATCGTCTGAATGAGTTATTGCAAAACACATATTGCTTTTATGGAAAAGAGAAGTGAAGTGCATTGAAGAAGGTTACGCTCGAGAGCGTAACATATTCATTGAATAAAGTGCAAGTCTACTTTTTTACTGGATTTAACTAACAAAAGTTTTCCAGAATGTATATTACATGTTTATGCACCAGAAAATTTATCATCAGCTTAAGAATACACTGGAAAGTACTTCTTGGGATCATAATGGCTTTCTCTCTTCCCTAAGATGGCGAAATTTTACCTATTTTTATTTATATACGTCTCAAATCGTTTTGTTGCAGAGAGTGTTTGGTTTTCAACAATTGAATGATATATGTAATATTCTGAAAAAATTGTGCAAAGAAATTGAGCAAAAGATCTTATTATGAAATAAAGTAGGACAATAACTTGCTTATTTTTGGGAAATAGGGGGTAAATAAAAACCTACCAATATTTATGCTTCATTTTGAAATTTAGATAACTCAATTAAAAAATAATATAATATTACTGTTTATAAGCACGTCCTTAATGCTTTTAGGGTTTGAATAAATTTCTTTAATTTCAGTATTCACATACTCTTATACATACGTGATTGGTACTGTTGTAACTCAATTGGTACTGTTGTAGTAAGGATTAAGTATTCAATAATTGACTAATATAAAGTTTATTAAAAAACTGTTAGTTAAATTATGTGAATAATTTTGCCAAAAAGAAATTCCATTGCTTGAAACAAAGTAAGGCTCTCACATTTTCTTATAAAATTGCGGAAAATAAAAGTATATGCCCTATAGTACAAAATAAAGCAGTTATTCACTTAATGCAAACGTACCAAAATATATATGTTTCCTTCTTAACATTTTTGTGTTTAGAGTGTGAATGCGATAATATTACTCTCAATATAATGATAACTAAATATAAAAGTTGAAAATTATTATATTAATTATTAATTTATGTGTAATATATCTACAATAANAAACGCGAATGTTGAATAATAATAAAGTATCAAGAGTACTTCTAAATATTGATTAAGAGTTAATTTATTTTTATTATAAATAAGAGTGTATAAACGAGGTTAGCCTATTATTATATATTATTCTTCCAATTATGCGTATTATTAATAAAAATGCTTATCACTTTTGCTTTCATTAAATAATAGAAATAAACAATAAAAATGAATGTGAACTAATAACAAGAATATATTTAGGTATGGAAGCAAATAATAATAAACGTTTTAATAGCTAAATTTATATCAGCTTCAAATCTTTAAGCCATCAGAGCAGGAAAATTTTTCCATAACTCAAACTATTTTGAATTTGGAACCTATCTTACATTCATATTTGCTTTTATTGTTTTTATTTTCTGATAAGTGAGATTGGCTTTGTGGTAATAAGATTCTTTATATAAATAGTTATATTCCCTTAAAAACATATGTTTTCATTTTTATACATTTGAAAATGTTATTTAAACATAAAAATGCTAGTCATTTACTTTGTGGAATAATATTATTCAAGCTTACAAATAATAGAGTTCATAAAGATGATGCTAAACTCAGAATAAATTTAATGAATTTCTTTATTGGAAATATTTTGACATATTGAAGTATTTTGACTATTTTGACAATAAAATAAATGCAGCCGCTCTCTTATCCGCTGTGAGCCACTTTCAGTTATCTGTTCTTCAAAAGAACTGAGTAGAATGCAATGTAAAGCTAACGGGACTATTCATGGTACGGAAAGTACAATATACTTTGTGAAGGAGATTAGGCGATGTTTTAAACTTTGGGAGAGTAACATTAACAATAAACTAGCACTAGTCACTTGGTTTTTTAGTGTCAGGTTGACCATTGATATATTTCTGTTCTTTTTTAAATAATAAACAATATTGAATTTACGAAACAAATGTAAAATACTTTTGAAAAATAAATTATGAAATAAGTATTCAAGTTACTTGCTGTATCATTTAGAGCCACTTTGTTTTGTCTATATATTTAGTATTAAATTTTAAATTTAAATATTACATTACTTATTGTTTTTAAGCTTTTACAACAGAATAAAATTAAAATTAATAGTATAAAATGTTTTTTTTTCTAATATTGTCTTTACTTTAATATTTTAACTCTCGGCAAAACCTCTAAATTGACAAGTAATACGAAATGAATAAAAATTTTAATCACTTCACTAGATATTGCGATACTGTGTGAAAAGATAATCAAAACAAATATTATTTAAAACATCCTTATTATACCATGTCAGTAACTCATAATTCTTAAAGGAATTTGTGTTTCTTATCTTTTTGGAACTAATTTTCTGGCAACGAGTATTCTATTATTAAATCCTTTATTTAAAACTTCAAACTTTTATTATGTTTATGAAATAAAAAATATTAGCCATGATTGAAGTATCAACTTATTAAATGGGAAGATATATTACTTAGTTCAACTAGTACACTGTACAAATTATGGCACACAGGGTGCTAGTACGCAACATCCCTTTTCATAGAAGTATGCTACGGAAAAAAAACTGGTATACCATGGTATTTACTGCGATAATTGGTACAAAATCACCGAATCGCTCTTATTGAATAAATATTAAAGCAAAAACCACGGTATAATATTTTACGGTAAAAATGGATTTTATGGTAAAATGGATATTACGGATGATGAACCCAAAATGCGTGCTTTGTACCGTAGTTTGATCTGGAATTTTTTAAAGTGTACTTTTAACACCTGTGTGTGTACTTATGTAACAAAGTGTACTTATAACAAGTGTACTTATAACACAAAGTGTACTAAAAACACCTGTTCCTTCCATATTTAACAAAGAATTGTCCCATAACTAATTTGACTAAACTTTCTTGTCTATGGGGTACGGATTCAATATTGTCTATTATTTGTCGTCTCTCAGAAGTCTTTTATACGGAAATTTTTGAGATATCTTATTGGGAGTTCAGGCCCTCTAACTAGTTTCAAAGATGTCAAGATGCATCAAACTACTTTCACACGACTATCTACTAAACATTTGAAAACAATCCGGAAGAAATCTACGTATGTTTTGGAGTTATTTATATAAACCAACATCAATAGTTGAGAGATAACTAAAATTAGTTATTTTATTTTAATATTCTTAATATCTTTATTGTATTTAGATGACGGAATTTTGTGCTAATTTCAATAATTTGAATTTTAGATGCTTATATTTAATACGCATTTTTTAATAAATTTAATATTTTAAAATAATTTTAGAATAATTTAGCATTTTAGAATAATTCCATTCATAATTTTATAAATTTAGAATAAATTGAGCATAATATGTGATGATTGCGATAAAATTCAGTCATGTACAGTATTATTATAATTTAGCATATTATGCGTTTATATGTGATGTTATGGACACTAAAGTAAGGATATGATTTTATTAGAGAATATATATTCTGAATATATATCTTATGTATTCATGACATAGAGTTGGAACAACGAATTTTCCTTAAAAGTAATAGATAAATTCATTCAATTAAATTTCTTTATTGAAATTAAATAAAAGCAAAATAATATCCCTCATTTGCATAAAATATTTTTATTGAATGACACAAAATAATTTCTTGAAAATTTCATTTCTAGAAGTTGTTATTTTTAATGGATAATATTTTATTTTCTACATTGATTAAGAAAAAATACTAACTTTAAAATTTTTTTTTATTTTACATTTGTGTCAAATATTTTTAATACTCTCATTTTAACTCTATCACTATCGAAATTCAATACGCCACAATAGCAGAACATCAATTTATTTAAGCGAAGCTAATTAATTTTACACCGTCATTAATATGATTATACATTTTTCAGTGACGTAAAACTCAAAACTTCAATTTATCAAATTCGTCCTCCTTCTCGTGATATATATGATTTTTTTTTCGGAAACAAAGTTCTAGATGAACTAATCCCATATCGGTAAAAATGATTCTTAGGAAATGAAATTGAAACTGGGGAAGAAATGGAGTTTTGGGAGGGTGAGTGAAAAAGGTAACTTTCCCTTTCAAAATTACTCTTTTTCATTTCATCACCATCCCCCGAATGCATCATTTACACTCTGCGAAATAAGTAATTTTCATCTTAAATTTCTTTTTATGAAAAAAAAAATTGTAACCTTCATTGGGAGCGGAAATAGGCGAACTATTCTTGTAAAGCGAAAATCGTTTCCATGAAGCGAGAGCACTCCTAAATAAAAATGCTATAAATATTTTTTAATTATTTCTATTTATAGAGTTACTAAAAATTGATCTTTATACAGTTAAAGAAAAGATTTTGTAACGTACTAATTTGTTTCTTAATTCCTGAGGTATTTTAGATAACTTCCATTAAACTAAACTTGTAATATTATTGTAAATAATTTATATTCAGTTCATTATGACTGGTATTCATTTAGTTAGTCGTTGAAAATATATTTAATCAGCTAAAAGTCGTTTAGTTATTTATTTATTTAATTTTTTTGAAAAATGTTATAATCCTCTCTGAGAGAGGAAATTCGGAAATATTCTTGTAAAACGAAAAACATTTCTTCGGAACTGGAGCACGCAGAAATAAAAATATAATAAAAAATGTTTTTTTGACTAATTCTATATATAGCGTTTCTAAAAAGTGATGCTTATACAGTTAACTGAATGATATTTTAACGTACGAAATTTCTGCTAAATTTCCAAGGTATTGTGGATAAATTATAATCAAATAAACTTGTATATCATAAATCATTGATACTTAGTTAATTTTAACTGGTATTCATTTAGTCATTAGACAAAAATATGTTTAAACTACTAAATGTCATTTAGTTATCTTAAGCAATATAACTCTAACAGGGAGGAGGAGTAGTTAATGTATTCTAGTAAAATGATAAACATTTCCTTAAATCTGGAGCAGGCGTTACTGAATATATTTATATATATATATATATGTATATATA
>NC_092208.1:28684040-28708863 GCF_043381705.1 Parasteatoda tepidariorum | reverse complement strand
TATATATATATATATATATATATATATATATATATATAGTTAACTAAGATGTTTTAGATATATTCTATTCAATTAAACATATGTAATTCGTAAATAACTGATATTTAGCTAATTATGACAGATATTTATTTAGTTATTTGGAGAAAAGATATTTAATCTGTAACTTAGTTCACCATACGACATTTAGTATTGAAATTAGTTGAACGCTAGCCATCGAGGGAATTAATGTGGTATCCAAATATTATTAGATGTGCGAATGAGTTAATTAGTTTAACTAGAACAATTTAATTAGAATAATTTAATTTCTTAATACATAAACGTATTTAAATATTTAGTTAATGATTATAATCATGATTTGTATTTCAATGGAAGAGTTATATTTCTATTATTGTATAAATGATGAAAATAGAAAAATATTTACTTACAATAATACAAAACAATTATGGCTCAATTACACGATATGAAAGACATTTTACAAAATGTAGTTTGTATTTGATTACACAAAGCAAGAACATGCAGAAATAAAATGATTATTTTAGTTATTTAAAAAAATACAAATTTTAATCTTTTAAAATTGCGATTTGTAAATTTTTTTTCTCAAAATTTATTTTAATGATAACTTAATTATCCTTAGTTATTATTTATTTTTAAACTCGTTATAATATTGCTTTAATAAATTAAATTTTAATGCTAAATTTATTATATGACACATTCAGTCCACCTTAAAAAGGCTATAACATAAAGTTTTTATCTGATTTTTTGAAAATGAGTAATTGATTTAAATAATATAATAAATAATTTCAAAGCATGAAAAAGCTTTATTTACATTTTCATTTAAAGAAAAAATTTATTTGATTTTGAAGATTTATTCGTATTTTTAAAATATTTTTAATGATTTTTTAATGGTTACAATATATACTTGAAACATTCATTTATTATGCTTACTTTACAGATATTTTGAATACAATGTATTGGATAAATACTTTTCAATTTTAAAGAGGAATAAGCTAAAGAAAAATGTTGCAAATGTTTTCCAGATATCCCAGCATTTAAATTAAATTTTGCAGACATTAAAATATGTGAGGCTGGTAGACATATTAATTCGCAACTGAATTTATAATTTTGTAAATAAAAGTTGAATAGATTTTCGTTTGTTTTTGTCAAATAAGTTATTAATATTTGTATCAATAATTTACAATATGAATTTTTTTTTTCTTCTCAGAATGACGAGTAAAATTCTAATTCAAACTTTTTAATAATAAAATCTGAGTTCAATCGAGCGAATTTGTTTCAGCAAAAATATGCTAGAATAAATATTATAACATCACGTGATATGCAGATCCAAGATTAGGTAATTTATTATATATATATTTCTTTAAACTTTCTTATCCACCTGCCATCTGCTGTCAGAAAAACTTGTTTTAGCTTTAGACTATTTAATTTTCCTAAACTATAAAACATTAAGCCCTTACGCAACTATTAGCAAAATGTTTTTGTGCTGAAAGGAGATTTGTTTAGTATTTAGAGTTTTTTAGATTATACTAAGAGTAAATTTGTCTTCCAAAACCTATGACATTAAAATATTAAATCGAAAAATGAATAAAAATTAAAGGAATTATAAAAGGCTTTTGTGTAATTTTGGTTCTAAAAAATCCTATTAAAATCTGGAGAAGTTATATCTGTCTTTGCGTCGATACTCGTTATATATAATCAGGCATTTGTAGGTGATTTAATTACATTATTCTTAATTCTAATTATTCTTACTAATTTAAATTCCATGATAGTGTTAATCAATATCTACAAAATTGCGATCAGAAAGATATGGGGCATCATAAATTACTATACATTGCGTTCATGAGCACGAATGTTGATTTTTTTCAATTAATTCTAAAATTCTCACAATTTTAAGAAATTTCATTGAACGAAAATATTGTTTGAATTTGCAACAACATCAAGTGCGGCAATTTTCAACATCATCAACTTTTAGTTATATACGTATATAAAATACTTTTGAACATTGTTACGCTATGAAATAATTTAACCTTTTTTCAAAGTTTGGATGAAATATGTACAGTAATTGTTGCGTTATAATGATTCTAAATTGAACCGAGTTTTCTGAAAATGTTACCCATATTATCTTAAATATTTACTGACATTTTAATACGATTAAATTTTGAGTCATATGTGTACATCAATTCCTCATGAACATTACTATATGATTATTTTATTCAAATAAAATGGAAATATATTGCAATTGGATATTTATCAATATTATATCAAAGATAAGCAATAACAGTCACCGATGTCATGGTTTAACATATAACATCGTTTTCTAAGACTTTAGTTTTGTTTTAATTCCAATAGCTAACAGATGGCAAAATAAAAAATGGATCATTCACATTATGTACACGTCACATTCACACACAGTCATCATGATACGTTACATTCAAGTACGTTTTTGTGTCTGATTTCCTGACTTCAAATAGCATCTGATTTCGTAACTCAGAATATCACTAATACGAATTAGCGTAAATAATATCATCCCCACGAATTATTAATATTTATTCGTAAAGCGTGAAGATGCGGTCCTGAGGACAAAAATTATTTAGGATAGTCCGTTTTTTTTAAAAAAAAAAAGAATTTTCGTGATTTATACCTGATAATGTTAATAAAGCTGAGAAATTGAAAAAATAATTAATCAAGTGCTCTTTTTAATTTATCATCTAATTACCTGCACTAAAAATGAAATCAGTAAGAGTTTTTTTTTTAAAAAATGAAATAAAGCATCAGTTTTATTACGGCGTTATAAAGGTTTTATTTTGTTGTTTTAACATGCACATGCATACTATATCGTGGATTTTATCACTGCCTATCTAATAGGCAAAACAAAAGGATTTTTTTTCATATTTTATGCATAATCTGTCAACACGCATCACTTATATAATAAGGCCTTGTGTCTGCTTACCCTGCTTTAACAGGCTAATTACTTTTGTTTGAAAAGCCTTATTTCCCTAACATGTGGCCTACGCCCCTTCCATCTCACGCAATACTAGAGGGTGGGTTTGGCATGCAAGCTGTGTGACCTCCCATGGAGAATGCATTCAATACAATTGCCACCACTCATTGCAAACCCTAGAGTTTATCAAATCCTATGATCATTCCATTAGATCCCTACTCACCATCCAGAGGCACTCAGCCCTTATCCAATTTGCCGATCACCACTGGGGCTGAAAATCCCAAACCGCCGTTTCCGTGATCAAATAGCAGTGGAAAGGGGGTGATTCCATATATTCCCCAAAACTGTTAAACATTAAATAAAGGGCACTCAACCTGGTGTTTATTTTGATTTTAAATTGATGTGTAATAGAAAAACGTTTGTTTTCAACTTTTCAAACTGTTTATCACAAAACAATTGCATTTAATGATCTGAAAGTCAAATGTTAAAGGAGGATCCGATTTTTTTTTTTAAATTTTTTGTAAGTAAAGTAAGCAATAATAACTTAGGTTCTAACGTGCTTTTTCAATAATAAGAAATTTTTTTGTAAGAAAGACATCCCACTATTTATTCCCAATTATTGCTATGTATTATTGCTATTGTATTGCCAAGTCTCTTAATAATTATTATTAAGCTGGTAAGTATGAAACATGTTTTTTTTAATTTATGCAGTGTATAATTTTCAGGCAAATGTGTTCTCATTCAAAATTTGGGAAAAAAAACTTGTTTTTAATTAGGATTATTTTGCGCTTATAGATGAAAAAAACATAAATATTTAAAATATAACATATTACTTCATTCGATTTTTTTGTCTGATTCCATATTATATATGTTTAAACACAATCCATTCTTAAAGAAGATTAAGGGTTAAGAACAGTTTTCGTAGATGTAAGCTGATTCTGAGAAAAAAAACGAATCTTAAGATAGACAGGAGTCACTTTTCCAAATCATGGTTCATATTCACTTTGTGATAACTCTCAGGGAGATACAATTTTCCTAGATATTAATTTGTCAAAACTTAGTAATCCTTAAAATGCAATACATACCGATTTATCCAACATTTTTGTGAAAAGTTGACATAAACATAATTAATAATCCAATTGACATAAATTGACATGACCGTTGACATACCCTTGATTTTCATAAGTTGTATGCTTTTCAGGCTAAATGTACATATATCTAACGTTCCTTCCAATGTCGAGTGGTATCTCCCGCTAAATGCCATGAAGCCTGAGGGTAGTGGGTTTGAATTCCACCATAGTATCTTTGTGCTTTCTTTTTCTACCTGGTACTACGTGTTTCTCTATGAGTAGTTTAATTAGTTTGATTCATAAGCCATTACATAGTACTGAGTACAAAAAACCGTTTAAGTATTTTAATAAATAAATATTTACTGTCCCCATGATGTATATGTATAGTCAGTGTGTTTTAAGTCTATTCGAAAAAAAAATTTTTAAAGATTTTTTCTTTACGTATTTATTTCATTTTGTAAAATTCCTAGTTGTTTTTGGTTGTTATAAAATATTTGGTTGTTATTATTTCATCGACTTTATTTAAACCAATTATTGAGCATATATGTTGTAGTTGAAACTTTTCTACAGCCTGATCAATTCTTACTAAAAGGATTTGCATGTACATCCAAGTATTACATGTCTTTTCATTAAATGTGAATACTATATGTATGCATTATTTATTGCTTAGCTCATCATTTTTGTATTTATCCACTACCTATGCGCTAATTCAGTCAAATGATTTCATCTTTCATTAATATTTTATTATTACAACAATGTAATTTATCTGATTGTAACCGATAAATATATTTTTATAAAACGCATCTGTGTGCCTTTAAATTCCTACAATACATGCTTTGTGGGTTTTGACAGACTAGATTTCTAATTTAAGTGTTTATCTTTTGAGTATGTACAACCTTGAGTATGACTCAAGGATGTTCAAGAGTTTTTGAGTATGACTCAACCTTGAAATCCCATTATTTATCTCAAAGCAATTGATAGCAATAGAATTCGAATAAATATTCAATGTACAACGCTTCATCATGTCAACTGTGTATAAAATATCCCATTACATGACAAGGAAGTGTCTTCATTGATGGTATTTATTATTAAGTGCATTTTGATTAAAAATTAAATCTTTGTTAAATTTAATTGCACTTGAATTAAATTTTACTGTAACTCTCATTGTTTTCATAACATAACTTGGTTCAGAAACCGTATTAATTTACATTACAATTCGTTTAAGATATTTTTAAATTTTCTTGTTAAATTTATTAGTTATTATTCAATACAACCGCTCTAATTCTGTAAATTAATTATAATTCATAGTTCCCTCGGTTTTGATTAATGAGAAGTGAATTCTCTTATAATTATTTCTAAGCATGCATGAATAGCTCCTGTCATAAAAGTTTTAAAATTTCTAATACATTCTAATTAAATTATTTTCGTTTATCACGTATTCATGAAAGAGGAATAAATATCTATGATACATATTTAGATACTAAATAATCTATGCAATAAATATTCAAATGTTCATAAATATATATACACTTTAGAATTACCTATGACATTTAAACGTACATTTCTTAATTAATTTATTTATTAATTCATCTGGTGGTTATGCGAATTTAGCGTTTCAAGGAATAATATTGCACTTTGAAGCAACAGTAAATAGAAATATAAATTTATTTCATCTGAAAGACTTATTCCAAATTCCTTTTTTTCAATGTAAGTAAAATTTCGTTTAAACTAATGTTTCAATGTTATAAGCCTTGAAACTTAAAAGTAGTATTTTATTTTTTATTTTTCAGTAATTCTCTTTGTCTTTTTCCTTTAAAGAACTAATGATATTTGGTCTTACCTTTCTACAAAAAACATGTATAACATCATGTGTTTTTTTTTTAATAAATAAGAACAACCAGTAAATATTTATTTTAATGTAGACACTATTTATCCATTATTTAAGTTTAATTCATCCTTAATAATATAAAAATCAATGTAATAATGAAAAATAATAAAATTGTATGAAAGAAAATTAATATATACATATATATATATATATATATTTTTTTTAATTTATTCTTTTATTCATAGTATATGCTAAGTGAGAAATACCGGTTAAATTTTTTCATTTTATAATTTTACATTTTNTATATATATATATATTTGTAGAAAGCTTAGTTTGATGTCAAGTCATATTATAATACAAGTCAAATTAACCATTTTTAAATTTTACCAAATGATAACATGTTTCAACTAATTTTGAAACGTTATATTATAAATCAAAGTAATGATATTGATGTTTTTCGGTACTTTTAACCATATTTAATAGTTTCTTGATCCAGATAACCTCTCATATTTGTATTAAATTTAATAGGATGAAAAGTTTATACATTTTAGAGCTTTTTTAACTTTATCTTCGCACATACTTTTTTTCAAAATCTTATAGGGTTTCAAATTAAAGCATAGTATAGTACAAATAAGCCATTCCAAACATTTTATAGCATGGTAGTGTGTTTCAGCTTAATTGATAACGTGACTTAGTTTAACACTTTATTAAGGTTTCAGTAGATTTGCATAATGTTATGATTGAAAGCACCACTTTTATATATTACCATTCAACTGACTTTTACTGTATTTTCTATGTTTAATCTTATTGAATTTGATGCCAATGTCAAAAAGAAAAACTTTTAAGCATTTAAAAAGATTTAATATAAAGAATTTACAACGTTATTAAACATAGAAACAAACATTTGACATATTAAAGAATTTAATACAACGCATGTAATTTAACACAATAGTAAATAGCGCTGAAATGTTTAAATATTGCAGATGGATAGCTTTATATTTATAAAATAAACTTAAAAAATAATTTTTAAACTTCAAAATGTAGTTCTGTACACTTCAAAATTGAATTTAAAAAATATAGCTTTCAATAAGCCAATGCTCTATATTGGTTCGAGAAGAGCCGTAATGCTACTGAAAATCCAAAAATTCTGCTTAAACATCCCATAATTCAGTTTTTTCTAGCTAGGGGGCTATTTATTAAACCATCCTCATGACGATATTATATATTATTTATTGCTATAAAAATATTATGCAATGCATTATCAGGCTAAATCCGAAATCCTAATAAAATATCTGGACTATTTCATTGATTGAAGTTAAGCTCTGGATTCTCATCTGACCATGAAAGACTGTTTATTATTGAACTGTAAATAGCAAAATACTGATCAGATCCCTTAGAGATAATATTTAGTAATCAACGTTTAGAGAAAAAAAAACATTCACCAATAATTTTCTAAAACTGAAAATCTTCAGTCATTAAATATTACATCCATATAGATTTATTTCCTAAGTTTTACCAAATCAAATCAGAATCCACAATCCAACAATTGCTGATGTCCTTTACTGATTCGAGTCGAGCTCAGACTCAGCATCTGTCCATAAATGCTGCTGAAGAAGCTGGTCCCTATTGTTATTAGAGTGCGAGTTAATAGAAAGGCTATTTTCTTCGCTCCATACTCGTTGTGATGGATTGGGAAGGGTTGGTGGACATCATTAATTCTCAACTCGCCTCCTCCCATTGAGAGAAGAATTGCTTTCTTCAGAAAGATCCGGAGATAAATAGTTCGCATTTAGATCTCGAATTTCTCGTCTGATATATTGCTGAAGAACGCGTTCGAGAAAGGATAATATGTCTGCTTTCTTCGATACCAGAACAACATACGATGGGACTCAATAGTCATAAGTTGTAAGAGAATGTGTCTTCAGTGTAAATGGATAGAAGTTTGACTTATTCCAGAAGCTGTCAATGAATTAATGCTACTACATTTCATTCGAGGCTTAGGTTTTCAGCGAATAAATCGATGCCGAATCCTTTAGTTTTGTACAAAGTTTTGTTCGAGTTGATTAATTAAAATTACGGTGTTATAGATTTTTATTGAATCGAGAATTAACGTTGTTCGTGAAATAATTTGTCAAAAACAAATTTATTGATTTATTAGGCTGGTTTTATTTATTAGCAAATTAAAAGACACCATGTATACTTTTTCAATATCAAAACAATATTCAATGAAACTCAATTGTTCGGTTTAAATAGAAAAATTTGACTTATTCTATAAGTTGTCGATTTATTCAAAAAAAAAAGATGCTCACTTAATTTTATAGAATGTTTTGTTTGACTCAATTTAATAAAAACTCCGTCATTGCTAATTCTAAATACTTCGGGAATTAAATTTGTCACAGAAAAAAGAGGTAAAAAACATTTAATTATATAAATTATTTATCTTGGACTTATTTACTGATTAAAGTTCACTATTTCTTCTTTGACCAATGAAAAAATAGTATACGATGAGAAACAATCATCATAAGTTGTAAAAGAGTGTCTTAATGTAGATAGATAGTTTCACTTTTTATATATGCTATCAATAAATTAATGCTTCCGCATTCTATTCGAGACTTAGGTAGACAATGATTAATATTGATGCCAATTGCTGTAATTTTCAACAAAATGTTATTCGAATAGATTAATTAAAATAATAATGATGAAAATTTTCTATCAATAGGAAATTAAAGTTATTCTTAATTATTGCGTCAAAAACAAATCTATTTTTTTAAATTTAAAATTGATTTATTCGAATATTGAATGACACTACATATGCTTTCACAATATCAAAACTGCATACAATCAAACTCAATAGTCATAGCCTCAGTGTAAATGGACAAATTTTAACTCATTTTTGAAGTTGTCGGTCAAGGGTTGCCATTGCATTTTATTTGATACATAGCTTTACAAGAAATAAAAGGACTCTGATTCCTATAATTTTCTGGTATTTTTTGTTTGAATCAATTAATTAAATGTACGCTCTCTTCTTCTCTATGTAACGCAAATGAGTGTTAGTTCCACCAAAAGTTTTCCGCGAAAACAAATTTCTCCCAATAATTGATCCATGAGTTCTCTTGTCTTTTGGATTGGGCTCAAAATTACATGGTTACGCAGTTGAACATTTGGTAGTAGTAAATTCAGAAATTGGGCCAGCTGTTCAGCAACTGTGATAAAAAATGTTAATTATATCAGGAGTTAAAAGTTCTCATGAAATAATGTGTCAGAAATAACTGTATTTATTGATTCATTCACTTTTGATTAATTTACCGAATAAATGACATTATGTCTATTTTTTTCGATAATAAAACGCCATACGATGGGGCATACCCATCACAAGCTGTTAAAAAATACGTCTCAGTGCAAATGGATAAAAGTTTGACTTATTCTTGAAGTTGCCAGAAGTTATACAGTTATTCGGGTCTCTGTTTTTCACGGAATGGAGAGATAATGCATAATTTTAAAAAAACATTCTATGTTTAATTTGATTTTATTGTCCAGGATTACATTATAAGTAATATTAATTAATATAATGGATACGGATGCTTTATATGCTCAAGTAAATGTTTCTTATAATTTGTTTTCAATTGTAAAATTAGAAAAAAGAAAAATAATTTCAAAAAAGAATAATTTTATATAAATTTTAATTTTCAAGAATAAAAAGCTAATGACAAACTGAAAATGCTACAAATGAATTGAAAAAAAAATAATGAGGTACATAATGGCAGCCGATTGACATAAATAACAGATAATATACATCTATCTCGAAATAATGAATAAAATTAACGGATAAAGATTTATGAGAAAAATAAATAAATGCAAAAACTAATTAAGGAAAATTAATTAAATAAAAATAAATTATTTTATGGAATTTAGAAACATTACAATTCGCGTTTCTTCTATCGAATACTTCAGTCAATTTTTTGTGTAAACGACATCAGCCTAAACTGGAATTTATTTCACAGAATATAATTTGAAATAAAGTAAATCTTAAAAGTTTAATTCTGATTGCAATAATTTTAATACATTGAGTTGATTCGTAATAAATAAATACAGATATTTATTTAGATTAAAAACGAGCACAATATTTTATTTTTTAAATGAAAACAAGACTGATTAAAAATCAACTGTAATAACGCCATTGCAAGGAATGTAACAAATGAAAAATGATTTATTTAAATCCACGAAAAATAAAATAAGTTCCTTTCAAAATCAATGTTCATTAATTTTCTTGCGTGCAAGTCTGTCAGAAATTAAATATACTGAAAGTAATTGGATTAGCATTTGCGAACGCTTTTTATATATACAGTTTCACATTTTTGGATGCTTTGAGAAAGTTAACGTCATTTACCAAAGTTTTTAGTGACAGTGATGCTTGTGAGTATTTTTTAAAATTTTTCTATTAAATTTTGGAATCTAAACTAAGATAAGAGGCCATGAAAATAAAATAATCATCCCTTATATAGCAGATTTCGTGTAACGGCAGTCAAAAATAAATTAACCTGTCTTACCAAAAAAGCAAATGATTAAAAAGTATGAAAATCTAAGTTAAAATTTGTTTAATATTAAAACTTTTTTAGTATTAAATTTTGTGAAATACTTTAACAATGACAGATTTGTATCAAAAACTAATTTTTCTGAAGCCAATTTGCGTAAGAAGGCCATTGAACTTCTCAACAATGAAGGCGGGAGTTTTATAAGAGTGTTGCATGTTTTATAAGTAAGTCTTCTGATTTTTTTCTGCTTTCGATGTTTAACTGTTATTTATATATAAAGTAAGTCTCAGTTAACTCAAAATATGCATAATGATATGCTGACAAAGATATGAGCATAAACATATAAATCAATGAAGGACGAATTTGTATGAATCTGTTTTTGATCATTCCTTAAAATACACACTATTTAAATTAAACTTTTGGAAAACTAATGAGACAATTTTCTTTATAATTATTAATGTCTTAGATAAATATAAACGGATTACTGAAAAGTAAACGGAAGTTATGGAAACATATAGATACGACCAGTAGTAACAGTAGTGACAATAATAATTATAACTACAAATAGTAAATACTTCATAAATTAAGGATAGACTGACTGTTAGCAATATTTTTAAACAACTTACAAGATTATACTCTTAGAATTTCCCTTCTAAAATTATGGTAAAATAGCCAGCAGCAGTTTGTTCATTCACTTAATCATGAAATTTACGGTACTGAACATTTATTTTACCTTCACAATTTTGAAACCGTTTAAAAATAGAATGGCTAAAATGCCATGAATGCAAAACATTACGGATTTGTAATCATTTACAACTAACATGGTTTCAAAATTGCAAAAATGAGATTTAACTGAACATCGGAGATATTTCAGCAGCTTTTGGTGATGACATTTATGCGTGGATGAGAATATCATATTCTAATAACCCAGGGTCACATATTGGAGAGTGCTGGACGATGGAAAACCTTTATGAGTTGAAGGGAAAGGAGGTAATGATGTGGTGTTAACGCTGGGACACGAACCTCTGGTCTCTCGGTCATAAGATTGACAGATTAGCCCTCTCAGTTATAATATGTACCCATCTGCAAAGAACTAAGTAGTTTCATTAGATCTAGTTGGTGCGATAATATTCTGGTTGCGTAGCAAAACATTAGGAGAAAGTAGTTAAACAGTTTTTCGTACAGTTAAAAGTTTGAAATCCATCTTTTTTACGGTTATTTGACTTTTTTGCTTGAATATGATAAAATAGCAATTAAACTTTTTTATTTATTTTGCCTTTCTTTAAGGGAAATTCTTCTGTCTTTCTTTATGAGAATTATATTATTAATACTAATAAGTGAAACCTAATTACAAGGAATTGTCTGGAGACCCAGGGGTAAGTCCACCATAAACCAAAGTTCATTACATCCACATTCTTTGAAAAACGATTTTTTGAGAAATATTAAAGTAATGTTACAGATAAATAGTTTGTTTGTAAATTATTAACTGTTTAAATAGAATTCAAACATAATTTTACATTCTATTTGAGAACTTAGTAATTATTGATCGACTAGTATTCGATTTTAGGTAAATTTCTTCAATTTTCATATCAACAATTAATAAGGAATCCAGTATTTTCAGATGATAGATTTCTGCAGGGAAAAATTATCGGAATATTTAATGCCCATGAACTTCCGAAGTAAAAGTTGCCGATATTTATTTTTCTAAAATATAAGAGACTGTTAAGAGGACTGTTTAACAACTTGTCTTCACAGGTTTATAAGTGAAGTGCATGCATGCAAGGAACATTCTTTGACATAATCGAAAAAAAAATTCACTATTTGCAATCGTAACGATTACAAATTTAATGTATATAAAAGAAAAAAAAATAAGGAAATGAAACTAGTGTCTAATAACAAAGATTTGTTATATAAATGAGCTGCCGATTTTGCTGTTATCCACTACAAGCGTAAAAATTAGCATTAGTTAGATGGGAAGGGACTATTAAAAAGTTAACTATTACCGAATGTTTATTATATCATGATTCATTATTGTGGGGTGATATTTAAAAAAAATAGAATCTGTAGAAGGCGAAATACATCATTATATATTCTAGTACAAACCTAAAGTTAGTTTTTGACGCATTTCGATTATACATAATTTTGACGCATAGAACTCTTACGAACACTTTATGTTACATTCTTGTTCTGCAGGCCTAACATATAATCCGATAGAATCCTATAGACTACTGGATAAAACCCTAAATATTATCTGATTCTACTGACTCAGAATTTTATGAATATCAGTGTATTATGTGTAGTTAGGAATACAATACCACCACTAAAAATGATAGCTAGAGAAGATATGTAAGGTAAATGTAGAAGCACGAAACATGCACAAACTTCTTAAACCGAAGCCAAAAGTGTGGATAGAGCTTTAATAATTCTATACTTTTGGGTTTTTTGAATTGGTTTTTCGCACTTATGTTCCATGATTAAAATTCATCCTACACACATTTTCGTAAGTTCTTCATTATTAACTACGAGAAATGTGTTACTTCAATATTCTAACTTTATTTTCTATATTGAATGGTAATCTCACCTCGTCATTATGCAGATATGACCACTTCTAAGTTTATTTTTCAATTTTTTGTTTTAATTTTTCACTTGATGTTCTTAATACTTTATTATTGCTTAATATTTTATTATTGTATATATTAAGTATATTCAAGAGAATTTAAAATATGTGTAAACATTTCTTGTGTTTATATTCTTAGTACTTTTATTCGAATTGAAGAAATATATAGCCATCTATTCTAAACTCACCTTACATTTAGAGTAATAATTAGTTTTAAAACGCCTTACAACGTCTTCAAATAATAATTGAAAACAGTATTTTTCTTATTTCGCTTTTCAATGATATTCCAACGAGGTTAAAAAAAGATTTGTTTTCCAAAAAAATTTATTCCAAGTTAAGCAAGCAATAAGCTTATAAATATTGTATATAAATATATAATTTAACTAATATAGTCGTCTAGACACCAAAGAAATCGAAATATCATTGTTAATTCTGAAAGCGATATTGAAAAATATGCTTGGCAATATATATGTTTTGCATTTTATATCAAACCCTAGAGATTTTTTTTTTGTTCACAAAAAAAAGAAGATTAAAAATATCTCCTATGAGCCCGAAGAATTCAAAAACTTTTACTTGTTTTGAAAATCCTATCAGCTAACATCAAAATATACATTCTCGTGAGATAAAGTAAGATCCTTGAGGAAATTGTCGAAGTAAGATTAAACCAAGCTTACTACACCTGGAATTATTGATTCCCTTTTAGAATTCAGAAAGAATAATAAAAATAAAATTTTCCAATGTCATCTACTTAAGAAATATATTCTTTTATGCACGTCTGTTTGAAAGTAGAATAGGCTGGAGAATGTAAGAGTTTACTGAAAAAAATCATTGAATGAAGAATATGGCTTAATTTGCATGTCAATGAGTCATTTACCCTATTTTGCTTTTATCAGTAAAATTTAACAAGAAATAGCCATTTACTTCAGAAAGATGGGCTCTAAATATTCTCATGCATAGCGATTAAATGACTGCGTGACATTTTTGTCTCTAAAGCAAGTAAATGAGTTTGGAGCTTTTTTTCCTTAAGTGAATACTATAAAGCTTTATTGTCTTGTTTTGAGGTGCGTTGTGGAATTTGCTTTTGTGGCAATTATATTTGTTTTTGTTTCTATTAACAAACAGCTCATTGGAAATCTGTTTTTTAAAAGGAAAAAACAAAAATATAATTAGAAGATTTTTGCGTTTCAGAAATGCTGTATTTGCGTAAATGGTATGGGATATAAAATGTATTGAAGGTAATGTGGTATTGAATTCATTACTTTCATAATATTATAACATTATTTCTTAATTATAACATAATAGTTATTCGAAGAAATGTAAAAAAATAAATAAATAAAATAAAAAGTTATTCTGCTTATTGGTTAAAAGAAAAAATAACGAAAACTAAAAAGTATATTGGTTATTTATCATAAAAATATTTTTCAGTTAAAATAGAACTGATATGGAGAGATAACAAGTCAACAAATCTAGAATTTTAAAATACTGTGATAAGGAACCAGAAAAAATTTTAACATTTTATGACGTAAATATAATATAATTTTATAGGCATTAAATCTTAAAATTTGCATAAAATTTTGTTTGGGAGGAATAAAAATTATCTTTTAAAGTACATAAATTTGTCAAAAGCTGAAAAATTATTTTCCTGATCCAGATTATGGGTGTGTTGCCTTAATACAAGGGTTTTTAAATTTAATGAATAAATTTGTTGTTAGTTTTAAAAATTAAATCTTTCAAAAAGAGGAATCTGCTTCAGAAATAAGTACTATTATATTTGCTTCAGACCATACACATATGCAAATTATTTTCTCAAACTAATTTCTTGCAAAAATATTAAATCATTAATTTTTACGCGGCAAAGTGCTTTAAAATATATACTGACTTTTCAGCTTCTTTTTTAATGTGAAATGCTTTAAAAATATCTAAATATAATTGACTTTTTGCTTTTTTGCAATTTTGATAACTTACCGAAATGGAAAAATGTAAAGAAATTCGAAATGTTTCTTTTTACACTGTTGAATTTGTATTTTTATAAACCTTTATATATGTTTATATTTAAATTTTAACATGATAATCCATTTCTGTTCTATAATTAAACGAAAAACTTAAAAATTTTGATCTGTTCTTTGCACATTTTTCTGGTTTCCTTACTAACAATCCATGTGATCTTTATTTAAATATACTTTCTATCATCACTAACAAAATTGTATAAATATTGTATTGACCAGTTAGATGTAAAGTCGTACACAGAATTTTAGTTAAAAGAATAAAAATAATATTCAACCGAAGGTAAATGTGAAAAGAAATTTATTAACAGAATTAGCCTATATATTTGGAAAAAAATAAAATATTGACTTATTGATATTTTTAAAATTTCTGAAATCTTAAAATGCAATGATAAAAATAGTGGATACTAAATATTCATGCAGGTACCTTAAGAAATTTTGTTAAAAAATTCCACTGCCGTCTTTGTGTGCGAAAAATCAAACTACCGAAGAAAAAAAAAGCAAATAAGGATAATTAGCGATGCAAACATAATTTTTTAACCTGTAAGAAATGAAATCGAAACCAGATTCCAAGTAAGAGATTTAACTAAATGTCATTTTGTTTTGCAGAAATACAAAATATATTTGCTTTAACCAAAAAGCATAAATTTCACAATATTATTTTAAAAACTTTAAAAAAAAATCAGTTCTGTAATCGAAACCAAAATAATAGTGCATAATAAACATTTAACTGTCCGATACTTTTGCAAATTTGTACAAAAAATTTATTTACTCGATTTTTTATGCTAAAAAACAAAATACTAAAAAAGAACATAAAAGAAACACATAATTAACTAAATTCTGTTTTTTAAAGAATAAAAATGAAATATATATGCGCACATTGGAAAGGAAAATTTTCGCGATTTTCTTTCATTGTGAATATAATTTTTTTCTTCAGATTCTAAAGGTATTAGAATACGATACTCTCATTCATAGATTCACGGTAGCATAATGGTATTTTTATATAATCCACCCTGAAAAAATTGGTAAGTATTCCACCCTTAAACCGGAAAAGCGATTTACTGTGAAGGCAGAAATATTCCCCTTATTCCATTGTACACTATTAGAAATTTCATTAAAACATTACGGTAAGATAACCAGCTGCACTTTGCTCATCCAAGTAACTGTAAAGTTTATGGTAAAGATTCTTTTTTTTAATTTCTGCCATTTTGAAACCGCTTACAGCTAGTGTAAATAAAAAAACTATAAATGCGAAACAATACGGGTTTTTAACCGTTTACAACTACCATTGTTTCAAAACCGTGAAAAAGAAAGGTATCCGAACATTGAAGCAAGGCGTTTTGTTAGTAATGGATATGGGCGCTAGGTTGTGTTTGAGTTGTGTTTTATCAAATGAACCATGGAACGTGGTTTTGTTAGTTTATCTGGTTGTTTTACCTTTCTTAAAATAGGGGAAATACTAGAATTTTTTTGGGCTAAGCAGCTTTATGGTGCTGCCATCTATGCGTGAAGGAGAGTATTGCATTCTAATTGTCCAGGGTCATAAATGCAAGAAAGTGGAAATTCTTCGTGCGTTGAAAGGAATTTGTGCAATTTTCTATATCAACGCTGGAACTCTAATCCCTGTTCTGTAGGTCAAGGGATGGACATATTATCTCTCTCTTCTATAATATGTACTTAGCTGCAGGGAGCTAAGTAGCTTCATAAGGTGAGCTAAGTCGGTGCGATAAAATTCTGGTCGCTCAACCATATTAGGAGAAAGCTGTTAATAAACGTATTCTTTTCGCAATTAACATTTTGAAAACCATTTTTTAATAATTATTTGACTAGTGTAAAATATTAAATAAATTGCTATTTAATCATTTTCATCAAGAAATATCTAACAGTGTAAGAAGTGATTTAGGAATACCAGCTGTTCATCTGATATACGAAATAAAAAAAACTAAAAAAGAAAAGGACGAATTAAACTTTGAATTGTCTGAGAACTCATGCAAAGTTGTGCAAAAATTTTATTACTCGGTTTGTTATGCGGAAAGACGAACTACCGAAAGAGGACATAAAAGTGTAGTTAAAGGCTTAAACATTTGCTCCATACATATAGAAAGAAATAACTGTACTGTTTTAAAGCATAGAATTAACTAAATGTTACTTTTCAAGAATAAAACTAAAATATATTTTCGCACATTCAAAAAGAAAACTTTCACGATATCCTTTTTATTATGAATATCTTTTTTTCGTTCTATTCTAAAGGTAAATATTCTTATATAATCCACCATAAAAAAAACTGGTGAGTATTCCATTCTCCACACTCGAAAAAGCTATTTACTAAGGAGGTAGAAATACTCCCTATATTACGTTGTAAGAAGGGCCTTAGGGATACCAGCTGTTCATCTGATAATCCTTTTTCGCTCTATGATTCAGAGAACTAGGTAACGATTTTCGTCCGTTCTTCAAATATATTTCATACCTTGGTTCCGGTTTCTTTACAAATATCCCTCTGAAAATCTCTTACCAATCCATATCATCTTAGTTTATGGCCAAAAAATGATAAAAATCAAAAGTTAGTTTTTCGATGTATTTTTTCCTTCCTTTTTTAAAGTTTTTTCTTTTTCAAATGAGACAAGAATATTTTAGTAGTTTTATACTAAGAATTATGGTTTTTATTTCCATAAGTTAAACTTTTTATGGTTGCTTCAAGTTGTTAACTAAAATTTATCTTCACTTGAATATATAATTGACAACATCTAACAATTTATGTCTGGAGTATTTACCAATGAAATGGTTTATTGTTTCAAAACTGGATTGATAAGATTTGCAGTAATCTGGTTTATGAAACTTCTGCAAAAACCCTGTATTTGCAATGTCATTTAAATAATGATTATACATGATGATTTCTTTTTAAATGCAGGATTTAATCACTCTAATTCATTGGAAATATAAAATATTTCCATTGTGTTTTTAAAAACGTGATTCTTTTTATGTTCTCTAGTCTTTTTATGTTCTCTAGTTTTTATTCTTTTGATTCGACTTAAAAGTTCTTTTTAATGAGGCAAGAATATTTAGGTATTTATATTTTGATAAGCCAGACTTTTATTTTGATAAATAATTATTTTGGCTGAAATATGCTTTTAGCAAAAATTTTTCTTGCCATGTCATTTAAGAAATAAGCTGATAAGCCTTGTGATAATAGATTCACTAAAATTCATTCTTTGCTTTCATTTTTAAGCAATGCATATAGGGTCATGTATGACGTTTTGAACTAATTATTCATTTGCAAACATTATTTTAAATGATGTGTTGTACAATATTTATATTTAATCTATAGGGAAAACTAAAATTTATCTTCACGAAGATTTAATTGACAATATATGACAAAATTAAAATGATACATTTTTAGTTTATGAATGTTTTCTTAGGTTAATATAATTTATGTTGCAATAATTTCATGGAAATGGAAAAAAAATTATCAAATGTGCTTATATAAAATAAACTATTTTACTGTTATGATTCCTTCCTTTTGATCATTTTTGGTTAGGAACTTTTAAATAACATTACATTAATTTTCATAAAATATCTAACATAGTGAAGAAAAGACAAATTTATGAATAATTTATTAAAAAAAAGTGCAAAAATACAGTATTTGATATCGCAATTGATATTTGAGATAATAATTATACGAAATGTAAAACTAAGCACTTTAAACACGCTACCTAGTTTGTTTCATTTAATGCTCGACTTTCCAGTTTTGGTATTAACTGAAAACAATGAAAGACGAATAATGCAAAAAAAAAATTGAAAACAAATTTAAGAATATTTATATAAAAATACACTTGATTTTGTATAGTGCATTCATCTAAATTTTCTTTCAAATAGATTTTTTATGATCTATATTTGATAAATTAATCATGATAAACAGTTTTTATGAAAACAAAACAAATATTTATACTCTCGGAAAAATATATTTACTCTTGTGCAAAGACACCGATATCTTTTACCATATTAACATGGAAATTTGCTTCAATCAAAATTGCATGCGAAATTGCAGTGTTTACTTTAGAGTTGATTCATAATTCTAAGAGAAGTAATATTTTTCTCAATTTCTTAGTTAAAAGTGTTAACATATCAGAGTTGCAACAAATTTGTGTAACAACATGGTTCTGCTTAATCTAAGCTTTCTAACTGCGTTCTCTTAAAATGCGCTCAAATACTGTTATTCAGAATAGAACATTTTTTATACCATTCGCCACTACTCAGTGTCTAACGCAAGAACTCCTTCTTTGAGATATGTGGAGCACTGTTGGTGACTATAAAAAATTATGTAAAACTAGTTCAAATTGAGGTGTGGAGTCAACATTCTGGACTGATTTCGACTTAGATGATTGAGAAAGACTGAGATCATTTAAATCCGTTGTTTTTTGTATCTATAACGACATGCAGTCTCAGATGTTAATACGAGATTTCCTTAAAACACAGACCTTTGCTACTCGTTAAAAATGTCTAATTTTTAACTTACATTATTAAAACTTATATTTCTTCAATTGCTTCTTATTTTTGAACAAAATTGTAAGTAACTTTAATTTCTGTAAATTTCTAAGTAACTTTTATCATTAAACACGTTAATATCAAGATTTTTTTCATTAAAAAAAAACAGTTTTTAATTCATTTTACATAAATTTGAAAAGTTTGATTTAAACATATTAATATTGCTTGATTTCACAAATAAGAGGTCCCACAGTGGACTGATCATTAAGACACGGTTCCCAGCAGATCACCGAAGTCAAGCATCACTGGCTACGGTCAGTGTGCGGGTGGGTTACCACTTGGATCAGTCTGCGTAGGGACCGAGGGTGTGCGGTATTGGTCCTCGCTAAACTGTGCTACCGTAAAGTGCTCGACTTCGCGCGCAGGTCGTCGGGCTACCGAAGCGGGGGTGCCATCCCCTCTGCAGAGGATCAAAATTGTGATGGCATGTCTTCGGATCATCCTCCGGGATGTTTCCCAGACCGTCGCCAATAGCCCATTGTGCAGCTCTAGTGCGACGTAAATTAAAAACAACAAAAAAAAAACAACACAAATAAGAGATAAAAATGTTTCTCACATGAAAAAGGAAGATATTATAAACAAAAAGGAAAAACAAACAAACAATTGTTTTAGATTCGCTTTAAAGCTTTTTATCGTGAGAATTGAATTTCAAATTAACATAAGAGTATTACGAAATCGCCTTTTAAATAAAATGGAGCTAATTAACTCGATATTTAAAAAAAAATCAAAACAATTCTCATTCATTTATTTAACTAAATCAAACAGATTATTTCTTTATTCAGTTATTCTTTTGATGAGTGTACTATTACCATATTCCTCACTAATAATTTGACTTAAAACCCAACGCTGTGGGGAATAAAGCACAATGGATACTTTATTTTATGAAATAAGTTATAAACTGAGCAAATAGTATTTTCTTTTATACGCCTTAATTAGTAGAAGCGTTGTACACATTTTTAAAAAAATAAACTTTCTTTTTTTCTAAAATTAAAGTATTACATTAAATCGTTTATGTAAAATTCATTAAAAATAAGAGCCATTTACATATGAACAATGTATTTAAATGTGTAAACTAATGCTGAAGATATATTATTTTAAATATATATTGTTTTATAATATATATATATATATGTTTGTATATTTGTTTAGATGGAGTATTTCAAACATATTTATTTACTAAAACATGGAGTTATAGATATCTATTCAATAGAGCGTAACATAATAAATTTTCTGTATTTACATGAGAACAAACTTTGTTTTGTATATTTTTCTGAGAAGGAATTTTATCCACATTGCAATTAGTTAACTGCAGTTATTTTACATTTTTTTTAAAAAACAAATTTGACTACATAATTTTTGAAAATAAAATTGGGCAACTATTCAAAAATTTTCAATAAAAGTTTTCCCAAAATGCTGGAGATTGTATGGATGCAATAATTTACAAACTGGGGAAATCTAAAACAGAGGGATTAAAAAAATATTATTTTTTAACAATTATAATTATGTATTCTTCTTATAGCGATAATTGTTTCAGTAATTCATATTTTTAATAAGAGATTCATAAACATTCTTATAAGCTATTTAGAGCATATCAACCTTGACTTGGTCAAGTCATAAAATGAAAGACATGGACACTTGTTGCGGTCAAAGAAAGAAAGAAAACATGTTATAATATAAAGTTGCATTATTTGTTGAATTCATAAATAACACTAAGACATTGCTGTATAAAAAATATTTAGTTTCGAAACCAATTTCTTATGTCAGAAGTTTTCGATATTAAACTGCTTTTTGTTTCTTCTTTAAGGTATCCGAATTACTTCAAACTTTTTTTTTTGAAATATTCAAGTAAAATTGAAAAAAATGTTTTTTTTTTGTTTCATTGAGGATAAAAACTTATAAAGTAAGAAGGAAAAATTAATTTTTTTAGCCAGCCATTTTTGGGTAATACTTATATTTAGCATATATGCATCTTTGTGCATACACGCTAAGCAGTGAAAAAAATTAGATCGCCAAAAAACAAAAAATCCTTTGTGAAAAACCATGCATTAAAATTGAAATTCTACATTTTTCTCTTAGTTTGTAGTTCAAAATTGTGTGTAATAATCATAAGTTTGTAGTTTGTAGTGTGTAATAATCATAAACTTTGATGAAAAATTGTAGACAATTAATTAAAACAATTAGACAATTAAAAAAAAACTCATAAGATATCGTGTATAAGGTGCGCAAAATACAAACAAAATTTAGTTTGAGCTAGCCACATTTAAAGACTTAAATCATTATTCTATCCTCTGTTATCACCTTCCACAAAACTGCTATAACTTTGTAAATAATTGGAGTTCAAACAAGAGTAAAGTATTCTTATTAAGTAAAGTGTACGAAGGAAAGCTATGAATACAAACAGTCTAAATTTATTTTAAACTCAAGTTCGAAAATTCCTCCATAAATCATGATTTTGCACTAGTCTTTGAGAATTTTTAAAATTCCTTCCCCCGTGTGGAAATTTTTTATTCTGTATTAGAGAAGCCCTTTAGCATGATAAAAAGTAATCTTCGAAAATCTAGTAATTGCATGCATTAAGTACATGGAATGGATTATTTGGCATAAATCCATTAATATTTATAACATGATAAAAAGTAATCTTGGAAAATCTAGAAATTGCATGCATTAAGTATATGCATTGGATTATTTGGTATAAATCCGTTAATATTTAAATAACAATAATAATAACAGCAATAATAATTAATAATCTTATAATAATATAACGGATTTATATCAACAGACTTATACCATATTAATAATAATATTTAATTTGGTAACTCATTAACATTCGTAAATGAAAAGTAAAAAGATCATAAACAACCGGCTATCTATTTAGCGTGAGAGAATTTCAGACTAAATCAATATTTTTTGCCGTATTCTTCATTTATATATTTTAAACTGCAGTTGCCATTTTCCTATTAATCTCATATATCAGACTTTGTTTAAGTTTACCGTCTATAATAACAATTTGCTTTATTCTTTTTTTCTCATACAGTTTATGAGAAAAATTTAAAATTAATTTCCTTTTAATTTAGGATCTTGAAGAATTGATAGCAAAGAGTAGTGTTACTGCCTTGTTTAGCATGTGACACAATAAATTAACTATTAAATTATCTAATACATTTTTAACGTTATTTTAAAGTCATTTTTACGGTGAAATATTCAATAAAAAATTGATAGACCAAAAAAATTCTTTATTCTTAGGAAATAGAGAATCGCCCTAATAATCTCTACGAAAGGCAAAAAACATGTGCAGTGTGAATGCAATTAATTCTTTAAAGTTAACATTAATATTAAGATCTGTTATTAAAATTCTGTAAGAAGAAAACTTTAAATGTATAACGATTAAACGAATCTTTACCATAAAAAACAGCAAAAATGTTTTTACTATAATTCATAAAATGAAAAACAATAAAAAAATTTAAAAAAAAATATTGATAACAATTAAAATTTTTAATTCAAAGATTAGTACACAAACGGAACATTTTAATCAGGATTATTGGCATTCATTAAAAACATATTAATTATTTAATAATTATCAAATAAATATTCATAAAATAATTTATGCAAATAAAAAAAAACATTATTTACTCAATTTTACTAAAACTTTCACAAATTCTTTCGAAATTAAAGTAAAACTTTATTTAGAAAGGTAAATATTAGTTTAAGTAAATTCATTTAAAATTTATAATTTTTAAAAAATGAAGATATTTTGATTAAAAATGTTACAATTACAATTTCTACACATTCATAAAATGCAATAAAAAAACTTGTGTATTATCTTCAAATGTCTATTTAGATAATGAATTTTTAATTAATTCACTGTACACGAAGTTTATTTTCAATTATAATTTATTTGCTTTCTACAAAAGCTGTTTAAATTGAATCAATTTATTTAAACAAGTGTAATTTTACTTAAGATATTTTTACTATCACATTATAGATATGTTAATTAAATATTGAAATAATTAGGAAAATTAAACCTTGAATTAATAATATTTAATATCTTTCGTTCCATTTCATTACAGTATTATTGATTACGTTAAACTTATTTTTGATATTTCAGGAAGAAAATGCGAGAAATTCTGACATTAAATGTGTTGAACTAATTAATAATAACTTAAGTATAAGGATATCATGAGAAAATTGGATACAGTTTTACATAAACAAGCATTTGCTTTTATTTTTATTTATGTTTTGTTTTATTATTTTATCATTTTATCATTTTTGTAGTTAACGTTGCAGTGTCACAAATTTCAGAAAAATAACAAACCAAATTGTTACTTACAATTTTGCAATAATTTTAAAATACAACTAATTTCATTATCAAGAAATAAAACAATGCAAAATGATGTTTTATTTTTTTAGAGTAAATAAGTCTATTTCCTGTTCATGTTAAAAGGGAATTCGAAATTAAAGGTCCCAGTTATCGTATTGATCATCAGATATTCAATAAATTAAACAAATTCTTCATTGTTTCTCTTGTCAATAATTTCACTGCTTTTATATGAAAATATCGTTTAATTTCAATGAGATTAATATAGAAATTAATAATTACGGAATTTACTCTCTAAACACTGATTTGTGTACAACTGTAAGCTATTCAAAATAGATTGAAAATATTATTAAAAAGAGTAAACTCTTCAGAAAAATAAACAAAATTATCAAAAAAATGGCATATTTATTATTTTCATAAAAAAGAAAGAATTATTTTTTGTTTGAATTTATCTATTTCTAAATTAGTTATTAAGTAAAAATCTCATTTCGTCAAAGATCATATAAACGCACGCAAATAAATAACAATTTACGTGAATTTGTATGAGATTCAAAATAAATGGAAAATATTCTTGAAAGAATTGGACATCTACGAAAAACAGTTTCTGTCTCTTTCGCGGACCATTGTAATGACGCTAACTTTAAAAGCCCTTGGGAGAAATTTGAATGACAAATAAGAGGACAGTAATGCATGAAGTCATAATGGTTTCGGAGATTTCACGAAAATCAAAAGATAAGTAAATCTCTAGATGCAGCATTGTAGGTAGCTGCACGCGATTTCATCATTACCGATCTAAATGCATAAATGCATTCGAATAATTTTCTTGTCGCATTAATCAAAATCCACCATATTTAGAATTTGAAAAAAGAAATAAATAAATACAAATTAACAGAAGGAAGAAAGCCGCACAATTTTTCATAAGAAAACACAGCTTCCAAAATGTAATGAAATAATATATAT
>NC_092208.1:28632136-28683743 GCF_043381705.1 Parasteatoda tepidariorum | reverse complement strand
CGCCCACATGTTGCGCGGACTGTTAGAGACTTCTGTTCAGCACAACGCATGCAACTTCTTCCTTGGCCTGCTTATTCGCCGGATATGTCGCCTATTGAGCACGTGTGGGATATGGTTGGTCGGCGTCTCACTCGTGATCCGCGTCCTGCAGTTTCCAAAGACGAACTTTGGTTGCGCATACAAGCGATATGGAATTCTCTTCCTCAAGCAGATATTCAACATCTGTTTGACTCCATGCCACGTCGTATAGCAGCACTTATTGCAGCGCGTGGTGGCTGCACCAAATACTGATTTCGGACGCTTAATTTGTTTCTTTTGTTTTGAAAATTTCATCATTTATTTGTATCAGTACAAGTCGTTTCTGCATTAAATTTCATTTGATTCTGATGATTCTTTCATGGTGTTGCATTTTCTACAAACAGCAGTTTACATATATATAGACCACATATTATTAATAAATATTTTATTGTTAATTTTACCAAAATCATTACCGAAGCGTTTCTGTAAAAAATTCTGGACTTATTGATATTTTTGCCATAGAGCAGGAAGCACGGCAAATATTACCATATTCTGGTTGTTTTAACTGTTATTTTTCCCCAGTGTGCATTGTACGCACTAGAGATAAATCAAGATCAATATGAACAAATTTTACAAAGTAAAACCTAATTCGAAAAAATTATGATTGATTTTCTCAAGAAAACATAATTTAATTCATCAATATGAAGTAAATTTAATTTATATGCATTGCATGTTTGTAATTACATGTTAGTAAATTGCATGTAAATGCAAGTTGAATGCAATTTACAAACAGAATGTTATGTCCGATACCAGTTGTATAAAATTAGCTTTCGTAATAAGAGTTTTTCAAACTGAATGAAAAATATTGTTGTTGTTCCTGGAATATTATTTGTCAGCGGAGTCAATTGCCAAGTCGATTTGTCAAGTTTTTTTTAAATACTTGCAAAATGTTTTTTTCTTTGATTAAAAGCAATTTAATATTAAATATTCTTTGCGCACATAAAAAAAATCTGGTTCATGTTTACCAAAGGATTAAAGAATTTCATGATATCGATACATTTTTAAAGAAGCAACAAATATAAATCTAAACAAAAACAAATATTCTAATTAGAGTTGTTCAATTCTAATCAGAAAACAATGTATTTTGACAAGAAACCATGCATTTAAATACTTTTCTTATATCGCGTATTTCTCACTTTCTTTATTGCGAAAATTGTTTTTGAAATTCTAAGATATTCTAAAGGCAATTTAATTTAAAAGTGTAGAGAAGTATGGAACAAAATTAAATGCTGGAGAAATGCCAAAGGAAACAGTTGTTTTAATTAGAATGTAAAGTCTGAAGAGCTTTTGAGACATTTTTAATTAAAAGTTTTAAACTGAATTAAGGATGTATGATATTCATGAAATTTCTTCGCTTTTTAATTTTTGTCTATAGAAAAATTTAAATTTATGAAAGAGAAGAACTAGCACATTTTTATCTTTTAGTTTGAAACATTTGATTTCAGCAAATGAAAATTCTCAATCACTTCTTCGATACGTTTAAAGTATAAAAATATTTTGTGTTTGTATGAGTTAAGCTGTGTTAATTAAGTTAAGCTTATTCTTTAAATTATTTTATTGTTTTCTTATTTCGAAAATGTTTGTTTTAAACTTTATGTATAATTTTTGTTGCAATAAAAATATATCAAGAATGGTTTGAAGTTACATACCTTTTTAAATAGAAATTGAGTAAATAAGAAACGCTAAAGAAATATTGTTTGTGAAGTTTAAAAAAAGAAATTTATTGTTTTTAAAATTTTCATACTAAGAATAATAAATAAATTGACAAAGGCTTGAATTAGTGTCGAATTACTTTCGAAATTATAATGTAATTAAATTTGTTGAAAAAAAACTGCAATTGCTCCAGCTTAGATGAAAATATCTGCGTTTTGTTTTGTCTCAAATGACATTTAAAGAAATTTTATCCATGCAAAAAGCAAACAAAAATTTTTAATACTTTTAAAACTCAATGTTCCCGTTTTAACCACACCATGATGATAATGAGTGGGCAAAATGGCGGACCTGTGGGGGAAGTTGAGCACCCATACAATTTCTCGCATTAATTTCACTAACTTCCCCTCATGAATCCAATAAGCATTGCTAGCTTGGAGGTTTTTTAAAGAAAACTTTTGCCCAATTGCTTGATCTTGACGAATATGAAGTAGCACTTTACTTCTGTTCATATTGTACTAAAGATAAGCCTTTTAGAGCATTTTATTTTTTAAGCTTTACTGTAAAAGAAGTAAGTTCAAGCTCTTCAACTGTCCATCTCTGCCCAGAGTTCGAATTCTTCTCCAGATCTTTCCGAAAAAATAACGAATCGAAAAAAAATAAACACAGTTTAACCAGCCATTTAGTACATATTTTAAATTTGAGGTTCGCTCTCGTAAAATATAAAACATTCTCTGATGAATCATATTTCCTTTCGGTAAATACAATATGTTCTATTTTTATCATACAGTATTTATTCTAATTTTTTTCATTTTTATCCTCTTTCAGAAACTTTAAACAGAGAAATTCTTTTTGGTCGTAACTTCAAATATTTTAATATCTACTATTAGCGCATTTAGAAAAGTTTTTGTGGTTTACTGAAGCTTCAAAAAAGCAATATGTTTTTGTATTTGCCAAATAATTCGGTTAACTAATATTTGGTTAATGACACTCGTACCTAAGATGCACAGTAATACAAGATGTTCCAAAATTTTCAATAAAAGTAAATTTGATAGATTTGTGAATATTTATTAAGTCATATTCAAGCATAGCGTGAATTTTGATACACTGTATAATAGCAAATTTTTACAATAAAGCAAGTTGCACATCAAAGACTTTTTTTATTTTATTCCACACTGAATGCATTTATTTAACAAAATCAGTATTTTATAGATAATAGATTCTTTTTTCTCACAAATATCATAAATAGGTTTCCTTTCAGACAAAAATAGAAGTTTTATTTTCTCACGAAAATTGCAGTTTCAGGAAGAAAAGAAAATTCAAAATCTGATTCCATTTTCAATTTGAGTAAAACAAAATAAGTACTTTTCTTGGTTTTTAAAACTCATCTTTTTTAGATGGGCACAGCAAAAATAAAAGTAGACATTTTCAAACGTCTTCACAGGAGATGAAAAACTAAAAAAATGTTGAAAAGAGCAAAGGAAACCCAAAGCTTTCATCGCCCGCGTCCTCAGGAGGCCAACGATGCGGATATTTGTCACTGCGGACAACCGATTCAGAGCGAACAATTTGTCAATATTCTCTTATCCGCAGCATTTCCGACGATGATGAATGCCCTTGGATAACTTGAAATACAAAGAGAAAAATATGTTTGTACAATAGTGAAAGATTCTTGTAGGAGAATTTGATTCTTTTTGAGAGTAACATATATTAAGTTTTAGTTACTTTTGATGAATTGGGTTATTCTTTTCTTTAACCAGATCCTTTTATTAAAGTTATAAATTATTCGAAAAATAGTTTAGGGGTATCCATCTCAATTTTAAAAAAAAAGTAAATTAAATCACTATAATAATAGCTCAGCTTATTGTGCGGAATGTATTCAAATTAATTAAGGAGTACTACATAAAAAACCTGGCACTAATTGTAATTGTAGGGAAATGTGTAATTTAAATAAAACACTTCGAGAAAATGGCCAACAAAACTTATTTTCTGCTATAAAGAAAGGGCATTGGTGTCCTTCAACAACTGAGAAATTGGAAAACCTGATCATCTGAAATGTATGAAGTCGCTCAAAAGTTCAAAAAATTAATGTCAGGAAAAAAATTATCTTCATTTTTATTATATTCTACGGGTCTTGCTCAAAAGTTTCCGAATGCTTGGATCCTTGTATCCATTGAGTGGATTTTATGGATCGACTGAAATCATTGGATTTCGTGCAGCTTCTATCAATTTTTTGGAGAAATTTAAAAATATTGTTGATGTTTCCAATTGTAAGCAAGCCACATGCACTTTCATCTAGCAGTGAAAGCGCGACAATGTTAAAAATTCCAGATCAATTTATGGTATAAAGTACAGGCACTTTGGATGTATCAACCATAAAAACACATTTTACCATTAAATACAGATTTTTTTGTTCCTTAAAATGTTCCAGTAAAAGTGAATTTTACGGTAAAAAATGCCGGCTCCCTGAGTGCTGGTACTTTTTCCCACATATAATTAATATTTTTTTTTAAAATTGGAACTAGTTACTTGAACAAAGGTTTTCGCATTGCTGAAAGATGTCAGATTTGATTATTTAATATTTATTTTCAAAAACTTTTCCCTTTATGCATGATATTTTAAATAGCATAGCTTACTTGCATCAAACGGAAGGCACTAAATGTTAAAATTTAACTTGCAGCAAAAATAATGGTTTTGGAAGTCAAATTTAGTCAACTGTGTATGTTAAAACAACATCCGCTGAATAAGCTACTATGTATACAAAAATATTATAAAGCAAAAACTCGCTTGATACGCATAATAATGTCGCTGCTTCCATTGGTGTTTGCTTTTGAAAATAAAATCATTAAATCATACAGGATTTAAAAATGTTTTAAAATTCGTATTCTTTGATCTCTTTGATAGAGCACTTACCTCCCAATAAGATAACCCGTGTTCAAAATCTAACCGTTGCTAGTTGATACGAATTCTACTTCCAGCTCGCACCGACAGCTGTGCTGACGTAAAATATCCTCAGTGGTAAGTGACTCATGGGTTAGAATCCATGGAACCATGGAAGGTTTTCATGCTTTTCCTCTCCATGTAACGTAAATGTGAGTTAGTTCCATAAAAATGTCCTCCACGAAGACTAGTTTGTCTCAGTGCTTCATCTTGGAGTTCCCTTGTCCTCTGGGGTGTGTTAAAAATTATAGGCTGTGGAGTTGAACATTTATGGTCGTAAACTCAGAATTGGGTCGATTGTTGAAGGCCGGTTGTACATAAAAGTATCAAGTGTTTGAACTTTGGCATCCTTTTGCGCTTTGTGTTGACAAAATGTTTTAAAAAATTAGCTTCAATTTTGAAATATTAAAACATAATGCCGTGAAAATGTATCCTCCCTGAACATGATAAATTATTTTAGGTTTTGTTTCCGACTGAAATATACTTCATTTAACAGATCCATAGTCTCAATGAGCATATACATGATATTATTGTTCAAAGTATCAATACTGCACTTATAAAAGTTCAGCCAAATATTCTGTTTCTGTACACATATATTTCAAATATTACTGAAACGTATAACCAAACTATGCCTCCTTTTCTGTTTTTTTCTGCTTCAAGTCTTTCATAAACAGTATAACTGTATTATTCCATATGAATTTGTCATTTTTTCCAAAATACTTTAAATTAATCTCAAAATTATCCTGTTTTAACTATTAATGAGTACATATTTTTTTAGCACACTTGAGTTAATTTTGAAAAACAAAATTTAAAAAAAAGCAATAACATTTAAACATAAATATTAAAGTGTTACTCAGTCATCGCAAATTTAATATTACTTTTACCAGTATATTTTACGTTTTAAAGTTCTGAAGACAAAAAATATTGTTTCAAATATAATTTTTAACAAAAAACTGAAACAGCAAACATTTTCTTGAACTTATCTTCACTTACCTTTCCTCATGTCCTTTTTATCTTTTAACCTATTGTTGAGGAACGTGAAAAATATCATTAAAATCTAAAATATAAAAGATTTTCATCATATATCATAGTTAAAAACGTCTTTCAGTTAAAAACAGATATTTTTAAGAAAAAAACTACAAAATAATATATTGCTTGTCTATTTATTACTTCACCTTTCAAAATTTTAAAAGTTATGTAATCTATTTAAAGAAGTATACTTTTAAGTAATTGAAGATGTTCTTAAGGATGAAAATTCCTATAAAAAGTTTCATAGATATTTATTTCCCCCCATTTATTTCTTAGATAAAAATTAGTAATTTAACTGAATTCATTTATTCAAATCTTAGATTTCCGTTGTTTCAATTATTTTTAAAATTTTTTTAATTAATAATATTTTTATGCCGAATATTCAATACTAACTATTGACAAATTCCAAAACTATAAAAAAAGTGCAAAAAATATGCAGATATTAATTGGGATTCTTAATTTTCCTCACCAAGTTGAAAGATTTTGAGTTTGCAGACTGTAGTTCAAAAAATTTCTTCTTTCTTTGTAATAGAACTTTTCATTGTTCTTCATAACTTCAAAATATTTTCTCGCAGAGAAGTTTTTATTTTATCGTTATAAGAAAATTTCCAGGTTTTCTTCGATGCGTCTTGCTTAATTTCAAATGCATTTGATTAATTCAATACCTAAGATTAATTTCTTAAAATTTGAACAGACATAGTTGAAGCGCGTTTTTCGAAGAAATTTCTGATTACAAAATAAAAATTAAATGCCTAGGTTTGTTACATTTTTAAAGGGTTGCCATATCTCTTAAAATTTATTTCAACAAACACTTATAAGTGGTAAAGCATTAATTTTAAGTAGTAATTTTATTGAAAAAAAATTAAAGTTCGTTCACTAGGAGATTTTTAATAATCAACTAGTAAAATCCACTATATAGATATAAGATAAAATAAATTATTTTTTTTAAAGAACTCTCTGCTCTAATTTCTATTAATGCAACCAATGTTATGTTAAAATTTGAAAATAATCGAAAAAATTGCACATTATTGTATTAAACGTCGAGTGTCCTCATAAGCATACATTTATTTATAGCTCTTCCTATTTGTTAAAGTGTACGCATTTTATATATCTATGAATTTCAAAACAGGAAAATGTTATAAATTATAGCAGTGATGTATTGTGGAATACCATTATTGTGTAACAATGAGCTTTCATATGCCATTTCAAATGAAGAGACAAGTATTCTTACTGAGCATCAGGCGACTGCATTATTCCATTTCGCGTCGTCACATGGCACAAGGACATATAATCAGTTACTGCTGCCAAGATGTGTATTGCTGTTAGAGCAGCTGAAACTGAATTCCAGGGAACACCCCTCTCTAAATCAGGATGATTGAGCGAATTTCCCTTTTAGGCGGAATCATCACACATCCCAGGGAAGGTATTATCTGAGTCAGAAAAGTTTGCATGAACTCCTGAGGGGATATAAATGTCCAGAAGTTTTATTGAGTTCATTAGATCATTTTTAAAGCTGGACTTTATTACATAGTATAATTTTTAGTTGAAGAGCTTTAGGTTTTGTGTTACGCAATACGTGAGAATTCAAGTGAAAGTGTGATCAGAATATATTTAGGAGGAGTGCATAATATATTTTTGTATGAACAGATAGCATAATTGCTATTATATTTTGGGTAGCTTATAAAAATCAATAAAAATACTTCGTTTTAACGCACGCCTTAGCATAATAACAAATCTAGCGTTAACATATATTTTTACTTATATTTCAGCATACATTTTTAACTGGTAGTAAAACCAAAATATACCATTTTTTAAGCTATTACATTTGGAATAATTTTTCGTTCCTATAACAACTTTTTAACTAAAATTCTGGTTTTCAAAATTATAGTTCTTATTACCACACATACAGTAAAAAGTGAATTTAGCTGAGAAAAAGGGTCTTTTATGACTTGTTCCAAGACATCATCATAAAACTATCAAGCTTTAAGACATTTACATTCATTTATCACATATTATAACATAATATTTTATTGCTAATTTGGCCAAAATCATTGCCAAGGCACTTTGGTAAAAATTACTCAACTTTTTGGTGTTCCCATGGAGTCAGAAACATGGTAATTTTTTCCATGTTCTGGCAGTTTTTACCATACTTTTTTCAAAATCCAAAATGTTATTTTTGCTTACAAAAAAGTAATTTTACAAACGTCACTCCAGTGTGAAATGACTGAAAATGTAGAACGATTTCTTGCGTGCGTTTGGAAACTAAATATGCACCTAGATCCCGCTGGCTTAATTTCAGAATGTTCTCATAAATTGTTTTGCAATTGAAAGAGACACAAACAGATCGGCATATAAACCTCAAACCTCCTTTTTAATAAGATAGAAATAAATTAAAGCTTATTAAAATTCCTAGAATTTCAAAATATTTATTTAAGTAATGCATTTCATGCGCATTACGAACGCAATCGCAATATCAATCGTAAAGCTAAAATCATTTTTCAATTAAAAATGCTTTAATAAAAACTTATCCTAAAATTAATTAGGATTGCCAATAAATCACTTAAGAAGACATGATCCGATACTTATTATCAGTGGCGTTTTCTGACAACAAATACCATCTAATTAAGAAATATTTATGGATTATTTTATTAGTTTTTGTTGATCCTTGTCATTAGTTAGATTGAAACTGAATTAAAAAAGATTTGTAATTATCGTTAAAGTAGCAGTGTTTGAAATGTTTATATTTTACCTTCGTGGAATATGTGAGATCAAAAATAATTGACTACTTCAGAGAATGTTAAGTATTCCATTAATGGTAATTAATTATTTTAAGCTTAAGGGACTTAATGCTACTAAAAGTTACTTAAGATCCTTTTGTAAAAATTGCAGTTTTAATTACGTATGAAAATGCTTTAGCAAAATTAATTTATTATTACGTATTTCACTATCTACTTTGGCAACAACTATTTGGATGACATATTGTAAATTAGTAAATGAAAAGAAAGGTTTTATATATTGCTGTATATTCGCATTACATTATAATTACTTTTAATATTCATATCTAACTAAATAATTAAAAAAAGGCTATGAGCAATAATGCAAAACTGAAAAGTTGTGAGAACTAGTGCTTTTTTTTAGCCATAGTTAAACTAAATAAACACATTTTTATAAAAAATATTGTATATTCAGTACTGAATTAAAGTTTAATTATAGTTTTTTATTTTATTCATTTAAAAAATAACAAAGACAATTCATACTTCGAAAGAGAATTTAACTTTGCAGTTAGACGAGGAAAGAATAAAAATACATGTTTAGTTTTGACAGTTTCAAAACGAACAAATTGATTTTGGTACATTTAATCTTAATTATAAATGTATCGAATCATAAGTTACAACTGAAGGGTGCTAAAAATCAGCAAGTAAAACTTTATATTATCAAAATCTATAACTATGTGAAAGGTGGAATCACCGTGAGAGTTGATGTGAAAATCTTTATCTATCACGTGTTAAAAAATTCAAATTCTACGCATGCGCAGAAGACACTGACATGGGTGTTCAATGTAAACCTGCTCTAAGAAATGTGTTTTTGTTTGCAAATATATTTACTATGATAATTTATAAGACAAAATGTTAACTTAATGTAATAGTTAAATGTAATTGTTAATTTTTAATGTTTTAATTAAATGTTTAAGTGCTCTATAAATAAACACAGAGGCGCCAAAGACATATATTTTTCTTAGTTTCCCGACGATTGGATCGTTAATGTCATGGAACATTTTTTTCCTCAAAGTAAAAAGAGAGAATGTGTTAGGGATCGTTTGTTCTTCTTTTTATTTTTTTCCAATAATATATATAAATTAAACAAATTTCGGATTCTGAGTAAAGTACATTTGCATGCAATCTTTTTCTCATAAAGTAGTTTTCTTTCCGTTATTTTGTTTGATTTATTTTGTCATACCATATTTTCTAAATTCATACATAGGTTAAATATTCGTAAAAATTGCGTTCCGCGAAATCGTAATCGAATGAATTCATTGAGTAGTAAATAGATATTACAATTTTATCTATGTTTCATTATTCTGTAGTGGTATTTGACATCGCTTACTTAAATATGGTTATTTTTGATGCACTGTTTTGTTTTTATTTTTTACGAGAAATAAAACTCAAGATTCTTTTCAATATTTTTGATTTAGATTCATGGATGCAGTGTCCTATAAGATCATCTAAGAATTGTACGATTACAGACAAATGCTTTTTCAGATATAACTTTATTAATTATATTGGCATATGTTTTTGAGTTTTGTACATGATTTTGAAGCGCTGTTTAGCACTAAATTATTAATAATCTTCTTTTTCACCAGTAAGATTAGCTAATAATAATACAACAAAAATTAATTGTCTGTCTGCCTGTGTGGGTATGTATACAACTCTGTTATAACTACAGAACCTTTTGAACCAGTGTCGTGAAGTTTAAGCAGTTGGTGAAAAGGGCATTTTTAGACTATGATCTTAAAATTTTTCTACTAGATTGTTCAGGGGATAGAATCGTACAATAATTCTCCGTAGTTTAGAGCTCACGCAATTGATATAAATAATTACGGGCGATTGTTTGTTCAAATATTTGATAAGTAGCTTTATAGAATTTTTTTCACCCCCTACGGAGAAGATTCATATAATCTATCTATCTATCTATATAAGTAAAAAGCGTGAGAGACGGAAGATCTTTGTTGAATGGCAATCTTGTCTTAACTCCAAATTTAAATGTTCATTTTATGAACTTAAATAATAATTAAAGTTTTCTTGTATATTTTAATTACCAAACAATAACTTGAATAATGTCTTGAGAACACGTGTATTGGTCTTTAAGAAAGGCGTAAAATTTTATTCCAATTATTTATTCTTTTTCATCCTAAGAAAAGTATTGTTCGTAAAAGTAAATTTGATACCGTCTTCCATATTTATGAGCTCGTATATTTTATCCAAAATTACATTACTCATGTACGGTTTCTAATCATAACGATTAAACGAGTTCAAAGATTTTTCCCCCTTTTATCACCTATTTCCAAAGAAGGTTGTTAAATATTATCTACATAATCCCGCGTGTAACGTTTTCTGAAGTCTTACACGCCCTTCGGTCTTAAAGATTAAAACAAGAGAGCTCTTAAAAAGTGAAAGAGCCTTAAGTGATTCAGGGACCGACATAAAATCTAGAATAACTCAAAAATACCCTGTTGTTCTATCCAACAATATTTCATTTGTAAATCTAATGAAGCACACTAATAAACAAACTTGGTTCGAATTCGCAAACACAGTAATTTATTAGTTGTAATTATGTATCAGTAGTAAATTTTCATTAGAGGTGAACATGAAATTCAGAAAAAAGTTAATATTGAATGAAAATAATTATGAAAACCATTTTTCATGATTTTTGATTTGTTTAGTTGAACATTTTAATATTAGAATACATTGTTAATCCATTTCCATTGTTAAAAATCTATTCAATGCGAGTAATTAAATGACGAACTGTAATTATTACTGTAAAATTTACGGCATATCAGATTTTTAGTTCCGTAACATGATCTGGTATAAAAATTGATTTGACAGTAAATTACCCCAATTACCGATTCTTTTTACCGTCATATTATTCGGAATTTTTTACAGTGTATTTTTAATGTCCTACGGATGCTTTCTTTTTAATTTTACATGCAAAATTTTGCAAACTCTGCTGAAAGCTCAGTATTGAATTCTTCTGTACAACAATTCAATTTTTGCCGCTCAAAGACTTGTGGAAAAGAAGCATTTATAGGCGAATGATGAATGTGTAAGTGACTGAAAATTTAAGGATGATAATGAAGTTATTGCATACAACTGTGTAGATTTCTTCATACTTCAAAACCGCTATTTTGCTCCCAGTGCAATACTTGCTTTGACAAACATTGTATGTACATTATACGTGCATTAGAGTGAAATAACTAGTTGAACTCTATTTAAACAGATTAAACAAACTCGCATCACACAGTATAGCGTTTGCAATGAGACTTAAATTTCAGTTCACATACCAGGATGTGATTTTGTATATAATTTCATTTCATCGTTTCTATCTTTATCCTTTTGTGTAGCAATCTCTGTAATAAACACGAGCAGAATATTTGCCACCTAAAATTGAACCACACTTATTTTTTAAAATTTTTTTTTGTTTAATATTATGAAATATAATTTTAGTAAGTAATTTTTATTAATTTTCAAATAAAGCTTAATTGCATTCAAGTCATTAATTGTGTTACAACAGAACTTGCCATGTCTAGATCGATAATGGTTTCAAATCTACACAATGATGCCAGTTAAACTCGCATAGCTAACGGTGTCGCGCTTGCATAAATGCCATAATCAGTGAAACCTAGAATGATTATTCGATAATTGCTTCACAGATATTATAAAGGGGATTTTCTCAGTTAAGTGAATTTCCTGAATGATACATTTGCTAACACCCTTGCATTGTTTAACTCATAATAGAAAATTCAAATTTTTTGTGTAATAAATATTAAATCTTTTAAAGTTAAAAAAAGGATCTGAATTTTTTAATCAATACTTTATTAATTCCCTACAAAATTAAAATTCACAATAGAAAATTCAAATTTTTTATGTAATAAATTTTAAATCTTTTAAAGTTTAAAAAAGGATCTGAATTTTTTAATCAATACTTTATTAATTCCCTACAAAATTAAAATTTAATGGTACAGCATTTTGTCAAACAAAGAGGAATCAATCAAAAATTTTATTTAATTAATATAAAAATAATTAATATTTTTTTAAGTATTTTATGCTTGCTATAATAGAATTAATTAAAAAAATTAATTTCTAATTAGTAATCGTTATTTCCTTTTTTGTAATACAAATTACATAAAATATTAAGCATTATAAATCGTTGCTCGAAGGAAGTTTAAAAAAAAACAACTTATTTTTATACTTAAATATTATAAACAAGAAACTACTGTTTTGATATTTATCCTCACGAAGAACATAGAGAAAATTGAATTATAGATTGAGAGATTTCATCCTATCTTACGACAAATTCATGTTTTCTTTTAAAATTATTTAATCTTATTAGTGTTTTAAATCGTGATATAGGAATGAGCTTTCAAAATGTTTTCGAAAACAAGTTTTGCACATTCTTAGATTTCGACAATAAAAAAAATATACCATGCGTTTTCAAAGTTATGTTTATTCAAACTTTATGAAATCACTGTCGTATATACTGCTCTATAAGTAGTTTATAAACACATAACAATATTATTTAGATTTTACTTTTAAATTATTTTCTGGTTTAATCTTTATTTTTATCGCAGTTTTCAGAAAAACAATCCTTAATACATTTCATTATGGATCAAACATACCAGAAATTATTTTGTTTCCTATAAGCAAGCATTTCCAATCTTAAAATGAATTGTAAAAATCATATTTTAAGAATTATTTAAATTTGAAAATATGAATTTGATTGCAGAAAAAAGGCAACCAAATTTCTAAAAAAAAATTTTTGGACTGAACCACACTGAATAATGGTCAAAAATACCAGTTTAGGATAAAATTTACCATGTTTTCGTCGCTAAGAAAACAGAGTGTTCGGCAATTCTTGTTAAGGCGCCTTGGTAATGAACAATAAAATATGCTTTTAAAAATTTAACAATAAAATATGGTTTAATAATATGTGATAAAACTTTGTATACGCCCTTCGAAAACCAACCTTTCTGGTAAACCGTTACCATAAGAACGGAAACATTATCAAATGATGATGCATTTAAAGTACAGTAAATTTTGATATTATTATTCAGAATTATTGTCATTTTCATCATAAATTTCCTTACTATACAGTACAATAATTTTACCAGAATATTCTTCGTTTGTTACGCAATTAATTTTTTTAATAATTCAAAAATAATATTGTTAAATAATTCAATAATTATGATTAAATAACATTTTTATTAAATAATTCTCAATTTAATAATTCAGAAATATTAAACAATTTTTTTTTCTAAGAGTTAAAATTTTTAGTGGAGTAAATACAGAACATTTTTCCGACAACAGATTCCAAATACAGTAAATGAACTGGAATAGAATTTTAATTTAAAAAGTATAATATTTAATGTATTGTTCATACAACGCAGTAGTTCCCTCAATATAACGAGTATTTCAGAAATTTATTGCTTTAAGTAGCAACATTTATACAATTTCTCAGACATTTAAGTTACTTTTTTTTTACTTTCGTCAGCTTTTTAAAATAAAATAAATGCAACTACATATTATAATTTATGTGAAATCAATTCACTGCCATACGAGTCTGTTTCTTAAACTAATCGCATTATTCCATTCAGTAATAACTCATAATAACAGAATTTTATGTGAATGAAAATAATTTATTTAAAACAATTCATTAAAATGCGTATTTACTTCATTTTTTAATTAAATTTAAAATCCTGTATTTTTAAACTCATCTCACTGACTGCAATTTTTCAACATTTAATTAAAAATCTGTTGAAATTTCTCATCCTTGTATAATTAAGTTTGGTACATTGCCATTCATCTACGAAAAACTGTTTATTTCGTTATAGAGAAACTCAACTGCAAATTCGTAATATTCAGTTATGTTAATACAAATGCAATTTTATTAAATAGATAATATTCTTAACCAATTTTTTCAAGCTTTTACGACACTGTGAAAAAAAATTCATCTTATATTACGGAATATTTCCTGCAGCAAAATTGCCAGATATTGTACGTATGGTACGGAAAGCACACATTGACAGAAATTTCTCGTAGCAAAAAGCTACAAAAAATAGTTGTACGTATCCGATAATTTTAGTTGGATAGGGTACCGTCCTCTGAGTACAGCACACGAATTGATAAGGAAGTTAGCTGTATAGCCTTAGAATTTCATAGCAAAACAGATTTTCAATACTTTTATTCGTTTTTTCATTATTCAATTTTTTGTGTAATTTTCCGTGATTTTTGTAGCATTGAAAAACATCACGTTTGAAAATATCATGAGAGAATTTATATTTTTTTAACCCCTTTTCATTCCGAAGCGGGATTTGAACCCGGGACCTTTCTGATATGAGAGTAACTTCTTGACCACTGTACAACAGGTCAGCGTCTGTTTAAGTTATTTTATACCAAACTTTTTCACATTAAAAACTGAAATAATCTGTACCCAAGAGATACAATTTGCATCAATGGTTTCAGAATTTATTTGTTAACAGAAAAATTCCCTTACGAAAAAATAAGGTGTTCGTGAGGTTGTTTTGAGGTTGACAGATGCAAAAAAAAATACATCTGAAGTTGAAAATGAGGGCATGTTTTGCCCCCCAAAAATTACCTCTATAGTAAACCTCAATTTAAACATCGTTCACACGTCACAAACTCAACCTCATATATAACTCAGATATGATTTTAGTTTAGAAGGGGGAAACTATTCAGAGCTCAAATATATGTATTTGCTTGAAGTGTAGAGAAAAATTATCCGTACACCCCAAAAACAATCTTCATAAGTTGGGTTGATCAAAAACAGATTTCCATCATCCTCAAAACAACTGCAATTTTTAATAAAACAACTTCATACACCTTTGGAGGCTGATATTTTAGATTGCATCTGAAATCAACTTTGAATAAACCTCAAATCTACCTTGACACCTCAAAACAACCTCAAAAATACCTTAAATTTCTTTAAGGGTTGTTTCTTTTGACATATCTCAATTTAGATTAGCAATAAATTTCTGTAATTTTAGACAACAGAAATTTTCTGTTGGTAAGTTACAGAGTTATGTTCCTAAAATTTTTTTGTTACAGTGAAAGCTTGTTGTTTAGAAGTTTAGAGTTGAAAAGATGGATCAGTTTTTATTTGATAGGGTTCATTTTTTTAAATATTTCTTAGGATAAAATAAATCACTAAACTGAGGGTATTACATTTTACATGCATTGTATGTAAATAACGTTATTGACAACAAAATAATAAATTCCACCAGTCTCTGCTGTAAACTGTCAAATATTAGAAACGGATTATTTGTTATTCGATGCAAAATAGGTAAGCGTCAAATAAAAGGCTAAGAGTCTCTATAAATTTGGAGGGATCATATTTATACAGTTAAAATAATTTCAAATTCTTCAAACTCTTGTACTTATTTAAGCATGCTTGTACAATGCTATACATCTAGTTGTTAAAAGAAATTGATCTGTTAATGATAAAACAAGGAGATAAAAATATTAGCGATAAAATTATTTGCTTGAAAATATATCATATTGTTTATTGTTTGGTTATTTAGCAATCTTGAATTTTTTCACAACAATTTAAGAACTATAAATAAGTCGAAATTAGCAAGAAAATCTTTTTAAATCTTTCACCTAAGATATCATTTTATTAAATACACACATGAAAACTGAATTAAATTACATTTGAATAATTTACATTTGAAATGGTGGTATTTTTATTGTCACCTATATTTTCGTTCGCTTAATTTTAAATTGCTATTTGACACAAACTTCCTTACGGTGCTTCTTAATTAGTTCCTAATCCCCTTCCTCAATATATCTGATAAAATCTTCTGCCTTAAAAATTCTATTTAAAATTAGGCTGTTTCAATTTGAAGTTTATTCCTAATTCCCTTTGTCCGCTATATTTATTTAGTTCATTACTTTGCTAGATTTAGCTATCAAGTTAAACCGTAAAGTTCTAATCAAACTAAATTTGGACTGACACAGCTAAGGCAATTGCGTTGTACCGGAAGGGTTGTTAGGATACCTAATTTTAGAGATTACTAAAACCACACAAGTAAACCCCAGTTTGCTCCCTTGTTCAGAGGGATCAAATGTAGCGGTGAATTGGAAGGAAATCTAGATTAAATTCTTGATATTGAATGTTAAATTTTCACTGCTCATTTTAAAATCGTTTTATTAATAGATATTGGCTTATTGTAGCGTAAATAGTATGAATTACATTATTGTAAAATACTGTTTTGCATGATAAATTTCATCGAAGACGAGAATTTCTATTTCATTGTTTTCATCTCATTGAAGATATAGATTACTTAAGAATATTATATTAGCACAAAATAAATATTTCGATGAGTAGTAGCTCCTATTTTTTTTTTTAAATATTATGTTTGCGTGTGGTAAATATGTTGAATAGCAACATTTATTTCACTGTGTTCATAATACATTGTATACAATCTAAACTATTTTTTTGAACTTTTACAGAATTTTTTCCTGAGATTGCCATAAAAATTAGAGCTTAAAACAGTGAAAAAAAGTTTCGTTGTCTTAAATAACTGAAACGATATTTAATTTAAATGTCATCAGATTTAGTGAGGAATAAGTATTAAAAAAATTTACAAAGAGATTGTGGGAAATAATATTAAGTACATATATCGAAATTGGGATATAATAATTAATAAAAGGGTAAAGTCTTTAATATAATTGTTTCAGCTATGAGGTATTGTATCAGACAATAAACTGTATTCATGAGCTAAGCAGGTTTTTAAGCTTTCAGTGGTCCGTTAGTGGAGGCAGTTTCTTTACTTATTAAAAATATCAATAAACTGATTAATATTTTTTTGTATTGAATAATTATATCGTTCACATATACTGCAGCATTAATGCGTTGCATAGTTAACCATTATATCTTGGAAATAAATGTATCTTGCATTTTATTACATTCTACTATTAATCGTACTTACTAACACATTATTGAGATTGTAACAAATTGTTCGATAATATTTGGCAATGCTCTATACTCCTTGTAATTAAAATTGTTGTGTCTAGGTCATATTTTGAATTTTTGTCGCCTTGGTATCGATGTGATAGGCAACAGTACTACTTTTTTTAATTGACATGACAAATAAGGAGTATCGATAGCTTATAACTGTATATTTTTGCAATATTAATATAATAATAACGAACTTGCGCAGAGAACAAAGTGAGATTTGTGAATATCATGGTAACAGAGAGTAGAAAAGTTAGGAAATCACGTAGCTTTTAAACACTTATATTTACAAGGGTTATAACAATATAACTTAATTTTAAAACACTTTTAATAATTAAATATGGTTGTTCAAGAAGATTTAAGTTCTTTTTTTTTGGCAAAGAAAAGAAATTTAATTCCTAATTTAGAAAAGTCAACGTTAAGCTTATAGCCATTTTATTATTACACTGTTAAAAATTACTTGGAAATAATGATTAAAACACAATTTATTTCATTATTTTTTTTTCACATTCAAACAAAACATCCAGTCAAATAACCATTAATAAGGTGGTATTCAGACTGTTAATTGATTACTAAAGACTTTAAACTGGTTACTGGATCAAAGTACTGTTAACTAATAGCCGAGGTTTGTGTCACTTTTTTTACGGTATTGAATAAATGATAGTTGTGAGTGGTTAAAAAACTGTATAGTTTAGTATTCATGGTTTTGTAACCATACTAGTTGTAAATGGTTTCAAATCCTAAAAAGCAACAATAAATTTGTTTTTTTACCGAAATCTTTACGGTAGATAGCAGAGAGAGAGAGAGAGACATTATTTCATCACAATTTTTAAATATACATTTTGTCAGTGTAGCCAGACGACAGATATATTTAGTTCACCTGTTAATTATGCCAAAACCTTATTAAGCATTCAATTCATTATTTTATTAAATGGTGAAATAGGAAATAAAAACCTGAACAAAAAAATGAAATAACTTTATCTGGAATCACACACATAAAATATTTTATTCGTTCAAGCAAGGGATAAAAATAACATATTTAAAATTAAATCAAAACATTTAAAATTGTTTTTATCATATCGAATCCGTAATTCTTTGAGCTTCAGTTTGTTTAGGATCAATAAACAATGTAAGGAGAATATCGATGCACCTTTCAAATGCAGGATAAGTATATTTCAATATTCTAATAGCAACGCCTTCGCACATTTTCTTTAAAAAATTAAAGCAAATTCAATTCACTTTCAGGGAGAATCTGTCTGGTGAATCGATATGCATATAAAATGGGGAGAATAAATTCAAAATAGAACGTTAGAATGAAATATATAAAATAGATGAATTGTCCTCCAGGGTGAGAAAGTTCTTTTATTTTACTTCAACTTCGGTTTTTTGTTGTCCATTAATTTTCCTTGCATCAAAACTGCTGAAGCGTTGATAAACTGCATATGGAGGGTATTTCCCTTGAGTATTGTGATTCAGCTTGAAAAATATGTTTTTTACTGCATTTTTCAATATTTTATTTAAATTTCTTTATAAATCACCCATGAAAAAGATTAAAAAGAAAAGTATTACTGTAGGACATAATATGTTTACTTTGAATAAGAGATGCTTGCTTATAATATACATGAATTGTAGAATTAGTTCGAATTGAAACTTAAAATTTATGTTCATGTATATAATATATATATATATATATATATTCAGTGGCGTACGCAGAATTTTTTCAGGGGGGGNTACATATATATATATATATAAACTTTTGGATCAATTTAAAATTATTACAAAAGTATTATTTTAATGTTAGAGAAGAAAAATTCCTTAAAAACTGCGGAAGATATGACTAGTTAAAGTAATTAATTTTAACTGAGTTCGCACGGAAAAAAATTTATATTTTTTTCTCTCGATATTTTGAAGTGAATCGTATTTGGCAGCTAATGAAAAGAGCCCGTTTTTAAATAGTTTAAAAATTTAAAAAGTTTCAAGCAATTTTCTTTGTAACTTTGTTACTTTTCATAAGTAACCTCACAAGAATAAGCGATTTTCAAGAAATTTCATTTTGTACAATTTAACTATTATTACTATTTACAATTTAACTATTATTATTATTACTATTACTAATTTGAATGATGATCATAGATTTGAATAAGAACGTCGATAAAATTGCACATCCTTTGCATGAATTTATTTAGCAAATAATCTTAACTCTTACTAAATTACTACTACCTCACTAATTTAGCAAATTACATACTTACATTAATTTAACAAATGAGAATCAAATGCGAAACGTCTGAAACCAGTCAGAACACCACTTGGCTCTAATCTATGAAATTTATCATTATTCTTTTGAATAAAATTTATTTTTTAAAGGAAGTAATAGCTTCAGAGATATGTTCTAACAAGGTATTTATTCCTTCAAAAATGAGGCCAGTAAGCAAAAAAAGCAACTTTCAAAAATGATGACTATTGAGAAAACTATTATTTGAGGTTAAAATTGATATAACATGTAGTAATATGCAAACATTTAATAATACATCAAAACTGCCTTTATTAAAAGCCTAAAAAAATTAGCAAGTGTTTTAGATAAAAGCATTTTTTTATAATTATAAATTTTCTATTTTTATATATTTTCTACTATCATATATTAAATCCATATATATTTCCTAAGGCTTGAAAATGAAATATGTAACTTTTGAAAAATATTTTTTTAATTGTGCAATGTTAATGCCTTATTAACCGTAATTTTTTTTAACTCATTTCATATTATATAATATAAAATTTCATTATAAAACAGAAAAAAAGAATGCTATTTAAATAAATATGACACTTTTTTAAACATTATTTTCAAACATTTAATGTTGGAAAAAAATATTTTCTCCATGAAATGCTCTAACCAGACTTAAATTTTGCTCAAATTATTTTCTAAATGGAGGAATTATTTCAGATTCTTAACTCAAAATATGAAAAATAGGAAGTCCAAAAATACGATATTTCTGATGATTAAATTATGAGTAAAATCTTCATCAAGGTGAATCATTTCCTTTTCTTAAGGATACTCGATACAAAAAAAGTTTTGAAAAATAATGTTCATTTACAGTCAAATAATTTTTAAACTAATTACGTTAATTAGCATTTGGATTACGTAAATGCTTAATTTCGAACTCTTAAAACCTGGAAAAGATTCTCTAAACAGAAAAAATTATCATAGCTACATCCATTACTGTTAATTTTACTTTATTTTGAGATAGGAACGTTTCCCCCCTTGTCTTAAGGGCTATCAAAATTCTCAGTTGTTCCGTAAAACTAAAGTTTCGAAAAACGCAATTAATCAATCAATTACGATGAAATTAATTTTAGGACTTTAATTAATAATTATTTATTTTAATTTCTAGGAATTCATTGACTTTCGCAGAACAGGGTTTTATTCCTTTTTCATTAAAGATTTGTAACTTACAGGGCAAAAGTATAGAGCAAATAGGGTTGCAATATTTGATGAGTTGATCTGTTAGTTATCAACTAACCTTATTTTATTTTACAAATTTCATTCTTAGTGATTTTCTAGAATGGTATATTTTTCAACGGCAAAACTCGGTGATACCGAATATCAATATTTCCGTTGGGTATCTATAACTTTGCAGTTAAATGGCTAACAACAATATTGTTTCAACATTACTCCATATATATTTTTTAAAAAATTACTTACGGTACTTTCTAAATCTCAATGTTGCTGAATATCTCACATTCTTTGACCAGTCTTACATGTACACAATTTATACATACTATTCTAGTGGAATGCTAAGAATTCAGATGAACAGGAGTTGGTTTAATCTATTTTTTTCACATTTATGAAAAAAATACCATTGAATCAAAGTTTTCATAAGCATTCGAAACTTATTTATTGTTTTTAGTTATAACAAAGTATTTTCGTTTCACATGGAAAATAATTCGATTGCAAGAGTTTTTGAATTCGCTCAATTCTTAAACTTGTTAATTATTATTGAGAAAAAGTTATTGATAAAACATGTGCAAAACATATAACATATGCAAAAATATAACATATTATGCAAAACATATAACGTATGCAAAACATATAACGGGTGCAAAAAATTAATAATACATCAAAACAACCTTTATTAAAATCCAAAAAAATTTATTTCGAAAGTTGTAGTGTAAAAAAATAAGAAATTACCTGAAAAGTGTCAAATCCCAGGCGTGGCTGGCTAATTCTTCTCTAACCGGCTATCGTGCTGACGTAAAATATCATGAATGGTGGATGAGTCTTGGATTAGAATCCGCTTGTTGCTGTAGGAAACTGGTCAGTGGCTTGTAGTGGGAAATTTTTGTGGTTTTCTTCACCGTATAATGCAAATATGTTTGAGCTTTAGGGAGAAAAAAAAGTAGAACACTAAGTAGGACTACAAAATAGAATATTTATAGTCACAAACTCTGCATTGGATCGGCTGTTTTACACCGGTTATGTAATAAAATATCTTTCTTATACGTAAAATTATACTAAAATGCATATTTTTTTGAACGATTGCGTTCTTCCAAATTTAAAATGTATTGAAATTTACATTGCAAGCTGCATTTTAAGTAAAAGCTAGAAGCTTTTTTTTTTTTTTNTTTTTTTTTTTTGGTGAATCCAATTTTAAATTCTTAGAATATGTACTTTTAGCAAATCTATTTCTCGACATAATAAATTATTTTTCTAATTTATCAAATATTCTGGTGCAAGTGAAAAGTTTTGTTTTTATTTTTCGAAAAAAAAAATTTTAAACTCCCGTTTCTTTCTCACATAGGAATCCAATTATAATTTTGCTGCCAGGAGGAAAAAACTAAATTTTTATAAAATAGATTATTTTTAAAGAACAAGATTTATAAAAAAAAATACTAGAAACAGCTTTAAATTGCAATTAAAAACTAGTTAGTAGTGTTTAAAAAAATTGTTTTTTAAAAACTAATTATCATAGTCCATTTTCATATGAAATTTGAATTAAAAATGTCATTTACGACATTAAATATGGATATAATTTATTTACATAATTTTTATTAGACATGGATGTAAATGACTAGTTCGTAGAAGTTTGATGGTTCTTTTTCAAGGAAATATTATTCATGTTTGCTATATCTGATGGAGAATTTATTTTTTCATTGAAAGCTGCCTGAAAGAAGAAAATTTTAATGTTTTAAATTTCCTGTAGTTTAAAAAGAAATAAAAACCGTATTTGCTTAAAATAATTTTGAATTTCAATGTATTAGTGTGTTTTATCTCATTAAAAAATAATTAACGAAAAATTATATTTATACATGAAATAATTTTATAAACTAAATTAAAATTATATGACTGTTGAATTAAATTTTTTTTTATTATTATATGTTAGTTTATTGATTTCTGCTTTGATTTCGAGAAATTTTAATTAACTTCAGAAACATTAATTTGCTTATAAGGGAATACTTTACTTTCATTTGTACAATTTGTACATGCACTGTAAAATATTCTGGTCTAAATCACGGTAAAAAGTACCGGTACTTAGAGTGCCAATACTTTGTACCATAAAATCCATATTTACGCGAACATGTTACAGAAAGAAAATCTGATTTACAGTAATTTTTATAACTGAAACTGTAAAATCACTGAATCATTCTAATTAAATGAACACTACTGTAAGAAATTTACGAAATAATATTTTACGGTAAAAATGTCTTTTACGGATGAAGGTACGCTAAGTGTTGATATTTTATTGCTAAATTTGATCCTGAATTATTTGCAGTGTGAAAATGTTTTTGCATTTGCATACTTTGCATAATCATTTTTGCATCTATGACTCTACTTTCTATAAATGTTCCCATGCTGAAGTCATTTCTTTCTTGTGCCTACCATACATAGCTCGATGAATTGTCATCACGTTTATTGTGAGTTCTGTAAGTTTGCTGTGCAAACTTTTATTTATTTATTATTACACTTTTATGTTATTTATTTATTCAATGTCAAGTCTTCCGGTAAAGCATTTAATGCAAAGCATTTAATGATGAGCATAAAATAAATATTGCTGAAGTTTACCATGAAGAATACAAATAAGAAACGAAACGAATACAACTAAGAATAAACGAACTAACACAACTAGCCGTAACAAGCACAACTAAGAGGAGAGATTTGATAGATGTGCCTCAGCTTTTAAAGTCGGCTTTTGAGTTTTTGTTTAGTGGAGCACACTTTCACTAACCTAAAAAAGCCAAAGCAAAATCGCAGGCGATTGAAAATTTCCCCATTACAGCTCGCCTTGCATTCTTCACCTAATTTTTTGCCAATCTAATGCTGCCAACGACTTACCAGCTAACCTAAGGTCTCGATTTGACTCCCCTTTACTCATTTTTGCTCTCTGAAATGATCTGAAATGAAAAGACACTACGCCAGGGCAGTTGGCAAACCAAAAAGATTTGAATTAACGCTTTAAGAAACAATTCGGAGATTAAGAAGTAATTTTTAAAATCAATTTAAGAAAAATAGAGAACTGTGAAGCCAGGAAATCTTGTTGGAAGGACGTAAAAAGGTTTCTATTATAAAACAGCTAAATAGATTGTACCAATTTGTTCAATACACGTTTTCAATCAGCTTTTTAATATTAATTATTGGCCAAAACCTGTATAATACCCTACACCTCCGCATTGATGCAATATATCCATAATTCTGATAAGTTATCAGTTAACAGAGGCCTAAATTTATGTTTAATGTATGAAATCTTTAACTAACAATGAAGAGAATTTGAGATTGTTGATTTCTGATCTGTTTGAAAGTTTAAAAAAATAAAGTAGTCATACAGTACAATGCAAATATCATTTATTCATTAGATAAAATTGCATTTGTCTCACTGCAATTTGCGAGAAAAAGGATTTTATACGTTAATATTCTAATTCTCAGTGTCAAACCAAACGTAATGCTTATAATCCTCAACGAATGAACTATTATTCATTTAATGACTAAAATAATTTACTTTAGACTTTTACTGAAAACGTTAATTCTGTAACAAAATTAACAAAGCTTCTGGTTCAATAAAAAACCAAAGAGGCAATTCAGCCAAACGAAAATTACTACAATGCAGTTCCTAACATTGCAACTTAACATTCTAGAACAGACTTCTTAAAAAAAGTATTTATTTTGCTTTTTTAAACGAACTTTATTCTGACAATTTTTTTCACAAACATCTTAGCATGCAATTCTGAAAGCCACTTTAATTTTTATCACTTCCCTGGAGAGGACAACAGTTTTTACAGCAAAACTTCTAAAAAAAATTGAAGGAGAAGAAGAAAAAAAATGTTCTTCGCTAATGATTCTTTTTGAAACTAATGCTGCCTTGAGATATATGAATGTTTTTTTCTCGGTGAAATAGTCACAATGGGCTACCATTATTATCATCATGTATTGAAAGAATTGTATTCAAGAAAACATAAGAAAAGAAAAATAGATAAAATTCTGAGAGAGATTGTACTCATTTGATGAAAGGAGATCGTTATTTTTTATTTCAATCTCAAAAGTGTTTATCCATCAGAGAATTTATGATTATCAGAATTTTTAAAAATTGAAGATAAAGAAATGCAGTTTTCAACTGTCAGTACCACATTAATATGGATTAGTTTTTGTTTCTTCCAAATGCTTTTTTTTTCTAAATTTATTATGCTCTTTATAATAATTTACAACTTCAGTGACAGTATTCTTTTCTTCTTGAGAAAAAAGGTAGTTTGTTTTTAAGAAAATAAGGATGAAAAAAAAAAACTTTGTTCTCGTCTCTTTGACATTTGCAAATATCTGCTAATTAGAGTTTCCTGATGTTCTTATATTTTTCTTTTCAGTTTTTACCTTATTTAAGATATAGTTATTCTACGAAGAAATACAGCACAGAAAAATTCTGAAAATTATTCACTGCTTTAGAAGAAACTTTTCCAGTAATTTTACAAATTCATGAAACTTCGTTGCGGAAAGGGAATTTTCCAGAAAGTGATTTCACAACGTGCAAAATGTTGCATTTAAAATTAAAATCGTATTTAATGCTAACTTTGCTCTCCAAAATATTTTTATACTGTTAATGTATTAATAATTTGTTTCATATATATATATATATATAAATAAATTTTTTTCGGTTTGTATGTATAAACTTATGTATATATATGCATGACTTTTTTACAGTTCAGTTGATCTAAAAATTTATAAACACTCAAATATTAAGAAAATATACAAATTATACGGCGGCATACAGATATAAACTATTTTTTTGTACTTACAATTTAAATTAGAAGTTTCGAAGTATAATAAAGTGGGTTTGAAATCAGTTAACACACATTAATTATAGCAAAACAAATTNATTTTAAAAAAAAAAAAAAAAAGGATGAAATTTTATTTAAAAAACCGGAAAAATAAAACCGGGAAAAAAAGATATAATCTTTTCTTCAGCTCACACGATTATATCCGCAAAACAGGTGCTTTCTGATATTGTATCAATAAAGCCAAAGCAAAATATATTAATACAATAGTGTGAGGAGCACTCAAAAAAAATTTTTATAAAAATTTCACGTAAAATCGTTCAAATTTGTTTACCAAGGTTTTACCAAATTTGAACGATTTTATGTGTTATCTGCATGCTCCAAATTTTTTTAACATTGCAGCAATTTTAAACAAACTTAGCTAACTTGCACTCGTAAGTTTTAAACTTTAAGAAAAGTGATCCTCCATTTTTCTTCAGCCAATGATACAGTTTTCTCTGAGATTCCGTTTTTCTTAAGGAATTGGTGCGATGATATCTTGTAAGCTGTGATAAAAAAAAAAACCTTTTTCATCTCGTTGAAGATCGATACCCCAAGGAAATCTTTAAGCCATCACTCATCATTGGAGCGAAATAAAATTATCTATCTATTTCAGTCCAGAAACAGAGAAAAAATATTTTAGTGTGCTACGCCCATTTGATACGAACCAAACTTAAGAAATGACATGTGACGTATCACCCGAACCCACCCCAATGAGTTTCCCCACACCCTTTTCATACCTTTCACCATGAGTCACAACCATCCATAGGCGTCTGCAGCGATAGCATCTGATCATAATCGATCACTGAAGCAACGCATTTTCCGATACATCGACTATTTATCGCGGTGGAGGCCCTGCCGATACAGCAGGTGGAATCTGTCCCCTGAGGAAGTGCCGATTCGATCCCACCTTCATTGCCAAAATCTATCATTATTTGTGGTATTGGATTGGATATTTTCTGAAAATGGAACAATGTACGGGGACTTTTGTGAAAGAATGAAGAGGGCAAAGATCGGTATAGCCTGATGGTGTCATTGAATCGACTGTACCTCACATTGTTAACTTAGAACGAAAAAAATTTAGTTTATGGTGTAACATTTTGTGAAAGCATTCTAATCGTGAATGTTATTCCAAGATTCGATTATTCATTTCAGTCTATTAGAATTGTAAACAATGTCATCTTTTATTTCAATTATTTCAAAGTGATAAATTTTGATTTCAATCTTGTATTTCAATTACTTTAAATTGATAAATTTTGATTTCAATGAAAAACCTAATATGTCAAAAGATCGAAGCAAAACTAATAGTTAATTGTGAGAAATTATAATTAAAAAATATCTGCAACTTCACTAGAAATTTGAAAATCGAAACTTTTTTACAATAGCAAAAAATACAAATTAATAAGAAAAAATATTTTTTAATTGTGCAGATTAGATCTTCCTTTAAAGTAGTATTTACATAAAAAAATTTAAAAAATTGACTTTTTATTTCTCATTTTGACATAGTTTGTGAATTATGAATCAGAGTCCTTAATTTAATTTAATGAATCTAATGACATCGTCGACAAATTAAATAAAACAAATTTCAAACGTAACAATTTTGAAACATTATTAAGATTAAATTTTTTTTTAATCTATCCGCCTAGAACCTATCATTAAAATGAAACTCTTTTCAATGTGGCGTTTTTTTAAATGCTCGATGTGAAGAAGAAAGACGCATTTTTTATTCATGCTTAACTTTGAGATTATTATAAGGTGGAAATCTAACTCTCCATATTTTGTTCAGAATTAAATGCATAATAATTTTGCTTTCAAACTCTAGACCAAGATAAGTATCATAAATAAGTTCAAAATGATTTTATTCGTATCATTGGTTCATGGAGTAAAAAAATTGACAATCCAAAATATCTTTATTCTTTCCTTTTATCAAATGCCATCAAAATTTCCAAATTGAGACAACCTCTCTTATTATTAGGATTTAAAGCCATACAGATTATACAAAATTTAAAGATTCATTTATTCAAAGAAAGTGTTTTCGTTTGCTTGATTTTATTACTTAAATTTTGCCTGCGCTAATTATCGAACATTTTCGTGGTAAAACTTTTCAATCATTAAAATGTGCCTTTAATGTGTGGAATCTCAATTATTTTAGGAAAATTAACAATGATGAAATTGTTGTATGTTTGATTGTGGTAGTGTGTGTGTGTGTATATTAAAATTCATAATAAAAATCGAATTCATAAAGAAAGAAGATAATAAAATGACTTAAGCTTTTTTTTCTTCATAATCAACTCATGAGTTCTTTTTTTTTTCTTTTTAATTAGTCCAATCGTTTTTTTTTTTAATTTTTATGTCTCTTGTTTAGCTCAGTGCTTGTATTTAATAATTATTTTTTAACATCTAACTTTCCTCTGCATGTTGTTTTACATTTTTTATCATAGGTAATGAATCACGATAGCGTGCATATATTTTTAACTTTAATATGTTTTGATTTTCTCACCAAATAAGAATTCATTTTGATGATCGCAAATAAGATAGGTAGTATCAAACAACCAATGAAAATCAATGTCTTTAAACCAAGCATTGAGTTGATCGACAAATTTGTAGAAACTTCCTTGGAAGCAATAATTTCCCACTCGTGTCTCTAAAATTCTCAAAATACAGTAATTTATTTTCTATCATGAAATAGAGAACTAAAAATTGCAACCATATCTGTAAAAAAGAGGAAGAATGCTCTAAACTATATGTAATTCAGATTGGACTATTCGATATTTAATTTCTGAAATGATAAATGAAGCCTTATAATTCAAAATAATAACTACAACAGCATACAAACAGACAAATTTTATCATAAGTATTAAATAGCAATGTTTAATTGACAAATTTTGAATCATTTATATTATGTGGAGGAGAATAAACATATTTTGCATTCACAGCTGTTTCAATCTTTGCAAGTTCTCACTTTTGCGAAATTACAAGTTCGAAAGTATCAAAAGCTTTCAAAACTTAATTAATTTTCTAAATCACGAGAAGTTCATTTAACTAGGATCCACCAAATTCAATAGTAATAAGCAATAAATTATGCCTGACTTCTGGTTAATTTTCCGTTTTCCTATCGGCAGCGAGGGAGGGGTGAATTTTTCCTTCCACCGAACTAACCTTTATTTCATTTTCCTGAGGAAGCAAGGAGATTATATTGATTTATCCATTAGGGATTTCAAGATATATCTTTGTAATTCCTTGTGAATTTCATGACTTCAGTTTGTCAAAAAGTGATTTCATTTAAGAACTAGAAAATTCTAAAGTCAAGTTTTCTAAGAAAGCTTTGAAAAATTGGAAAATTTTACTTTACACTTAACTTGCTTTCAATATGTTTGACTTTAGAGGTATGAGCACATAGTATTGGACATTGTTCACCACACGGTGTTCAACTTAGTTTATTAATCAATATGAATTGAAATAAGTAAAGTTAATCTTTGGAGAATCCTCGAAAGCAAAGCTTTCTTAAACAGTCTTAAATATAACTATAGTATATTTCACAAGAGCTGTGCTTTTACAGTGAAAAACATTTTAATAAAGAATCAGGAATAATTTTTGGAGAGTTTCAATTGTTCCAAGACAATTTTTAGCTATCTAAAACAGCTTTGAAACAGACGATTTAAATATCACACTCAGTATACGTAACTAATTGTGATGAAAACTGTAACATTAAATTAGTATAGCTAATATTTTGAGAATATCTACTTTATACTCGAAAAAATGGCCCATTGTAATGAATCTCGTGATTTGGATTTTGTTTAATTTTACTAGTATTCAGCTCTCATTATATTTAACTTTAGAGTGTTAAACATAGAGTTTTAAAAATTGGGGATTATTACGATTGATGGAATGACATAGAGTATTGGAGATTGTTCGACGCACAATTTGTAAACCATTACAATATTAAATTAGTACGGTTAGTCTTTGTAGAATCCTTTAAGGCAAAACTTTCTTAGTCAGTCTTAAATATAGCTACAGTCTATTTCCAAGAGCTATGCTTTTGAATTGAAAAACATAGTAATGTAAGAAGATCATGGTTACAATTATCATGGTTATAATTTGTAGCAAAGTGATTTCATTTAAAGATTGGAATTGCAAAAGTCAAGCGTCTGAAGAAATTTTTGAAAAATTGGCGAAATTTCATTTTACACGTCCCTTGCTTAACTGTATAGTGTTAAACATGGATAATTAGAGATAGGAGGTTGTTAGTAGGACTTTTGAATAAAACATAGAATATTAGAGACTGCTCGACACACAATCTGTAAAACATTAAAATATTAAATTAATACGGCTTGTTTTTGAAGAATCTTCTAAAATAAGACTTTTTTAGATATTTTTAATCACAGCTACTGCATATTTTACAAGAGCTATGTTTTTAGAGTGAAAAACATTATATTATACAAAGATCATAGCTTAATTATGAAGAGTGTCAATTGTTAAGCTTTCTAAAACAGCGTTGAGACAGACAATTTAAATTTCACTCTGACTATGCTGATCTTAGTGTGATGATGGAAAATGCAAAATTAAATGAGTATGACTAATATTTTGAGGACAAATACATTAGACTCGCCAAGACAATCAATTGTAATGAACTTCGTGGAACGAATGTATCAGATTGTTAGGAATTTTTAAAGCTTTGAAAGACGAATAAAAGAGTGGTCAAATTTTATTTCTTATTCACCTAGAGCGATGAGCACTGAAATTAGTAAACATACACAAATTGTAAAAAAGTACTAGCATTCTACAAAACTTTAATGCTCTACGTGAAGAGTTACTTAACATGATTAAAATAATTCATTTTATTTTTTTTAAGGAAATAAGTTTCTAAATATATCTATTTCACTTTCACATCATTACTAATCTGTCTATCTGTTTATTCAACTTTAAAAGCAGTACTTTGATTTCATTCATGTTTACTTTGATTTCATTCAAACAATGTAAGCACCTATTTACAAACTGTTATTTTCTTTTCTTGCGAATTCTTTACTGTCTCTTAAAATGTATGTTATAAATCTTTTTTTCGTGCGTTTTGTTAATAAATATTAGAAAATAAATCGGTCGGATATTATTCCCTAAAAACAGACAGAGAGAGATAATCACTCTTAACTGAATTCATAGCTTAATTTTATTTTTACCAAATACTCGATTTTCCTGCTTTCCTGGCATCAGTTTTTTTCCACTTTATTGGATATTAATTTTTCGGATGAACTAAATATATAAGTACATAAAAATGGAGTCTTACATGCCAAAGTGAATATTCCATTACGATTAACAAACTCAATTCTAAGCACTATTGCATTTTTTTTCTTTCCCTTTCATACAATTACACTTAACGTGTAATGGAAAAGAGCTTAAGTCTTGCAGTAAAACTCTGCAATTAAAGAAAGGACTTTGGGATTAGAAATACGAACTTACTTCATTCCTCTAACTGTCAGGGTAAGATTACGAATAATAATACTTAAATAAGATCTCTCAGAAACCGTTTCTTTTAATTTAATTATACATCGGTAGAAAGTCTGCATTATTCTCTCATTTCGTAAAAGAGATGGTAATGTTATTTTTTTGTTGGTTTTACCGTAGTAAGATCCATTAAATTAAGAAGAATATTACCGTTAAGTCAGGAACATAAAATACAAAAGAATGATTATCAGCACAAAATAAGCTTTTAGATTAACATCTGGTCTTTTTATAGCAACATGATGTAAATTTAATCCCTAAAAGCAAGTGTAATGAGTATTGCTCGATTTGTAATAATGCTCATAGCATTAAGGCAAATTTTAGAATGGATTTTGATCCATAGGTATTAGGGACACAAGAAATTCAGTACGTATTTTTTTAAACATTTATCTAGGTATAAAAATATGAAATAAATAAAACGTAAAAAAACATTAGAAAATATTCTGTAGAATCATTTTAGTCAAATTGTTTGAAAACTTTGCAGATTTTGTAGATTGGCTGATATCGATGGTTCGTATTATGTTATTTCTTCTAGCACATGAAACGAAATGTATTATTGTACTTTTCGCTTTACTAGGACACTTATTAAGAATATCTTATTTCTAACCACAATATTTTTACATAAAAAAATGACTACAATGTTTTTAAATAATACGAGTATATGCACAGCTCAAATAGACAAGAATGATTTGTCAAGTAAAAACTAATTAATTGATCACTGCACAAGAGTTAATTCTTGCAATTTCAATTTGAATTACAGCAATGCACGGACTGCACAGTATTTATGAAAATAAGTAACCAATATGATGGTCATAGTTTTAATTGTTCGTAACATTTGTTAATTTTACACATGTGCAATTTATTAGTGTATTACACTGTGAAGATTATAAAGCATGGACTTGTTAAGTTGCCAGCGTGAAATAAATCAATCAACAAGCTATGATGTTTCGTCTCTGGCTTATGAAGGTTTATATTCTTTTCAAATTACACAAGATAATTTTTTGCCCTGACTTCGCTGGATATCATGCATGTAGTTTTTTCACTACGTCAAAATTATCTTGAGAAAAAATGGTCAACTCCACCTTTTTTTTTACAGCAGTATAACTTCCGAGTTCTTGATTTGCTTTGCTTCGCTTTTTATTTGCTTAAACTTGAACTTGAATTTCGGATGAACCTAAATAATGTAAGCCTGAATGATAAGATAGGAAATTGACATTTCTGATTTAAAGAGCTAAAATAGAAATAATTCAAAATCAAAGATTCAGAAACAATTGGAATAATTCGGAATAATTCACATAATTTCCTTTTTTTAAGATTTTTTGGGCAGTTTCCAATATTTGAACATGATATGCTATTCTTTTGCACAGTAATTATTATAATTAAGTTTAATAATTTTGTTTTTCAAAATAGCGTATACAGGAAAACAAGTTATAAACAATTGTTTTTTATTTCATTTTAATTGGCAAGGCATATAATACTTGTAGGCAGTTAGTTAACTGTCAAAATTAAATAAATGAAATACCCCCAAAAAAAAGAAAAAAAAAGAAATTCTAAAATTTATTTCATATTTCGAAACGTTTTTCTAAATCTTTTATTTTAAGTATTTATTTTTTTCTGAAATTCACCTTTGCAAAGAATATTTGAATATTGAATATAATATTTGAATATTGCAAAGAATATAATATGTAATTTGAAAAATTTGCTTCTCTAATACAAATGCGAAATAAATTAGACAGATACAGAGAGATTGAATACATAGAATCGATTGATACAGAAGGATTAAGTTTTGGAGTAATAATTAATTAAATTCCAGAAAATTCAATACAAAGCTATTTACGAATTGGAACATGAATTTAGTATGTATAATAAAAGTTTTCTCTACAGCTGTATTTCGTGTACAGCAGCGATGTATAGGTATTTGAAATTAAGATTAATTACTATGTATTTATGAAAAAGCGGACCAAAGTTGTGAGGAATATTACAGATGAAATAAGTAATTGAATTTCGCATGGATTATTTTCCTTTTTGATAGATATGTAATTAAATGTTGCCTTTTCTGAAAAATAATTCAGAATTTTTAAATTTTGTCAAAAACAATTGACACATGTCAAGACGCATGAAATATCATACTCTTGAAAACAGGCTATATTACGGAAATTTAATGTGAAAAAACCAATTAATTTTTAAATGAAGTAAATCAAAAAAACTTTTAAAACAATTATAATCCTTTTAAAAATCATCGTTTTTTAAATATTTTTAAAAATGCAGTTATTAGAAATGCATAAAACCTTAACAATATTATTGTTGCATATTTGTACTATTTCAGAATCTGATTTTCTAATTCAGACAGGACCTTATAAATTATAGCTTAACTTAACAAAATAACGATTATTTTAAAACTTTAAATGTAAAGCAGTAAAAAACTTTTATAGAACTCCAATGTGTCTTAAATCCATTTTGCCATAATTGGGAATCGAATTGAATTTGACGATATAAATGGATTTATTCTATTACGATAATTCTATTCAGATTTGGAATTTATTAGATTACGTCAAAACCACTCATTTAACTACAAAGGGATATTTATTGATATTTGTAGGCTACTGCTTCATTTTAATATGATTACAAACATATAAAGTTTCCCATCTGACTTCCTTGATAAGGAATGAAATTCCATAACAATTCATACTTTAGCAGATATGGTCTATTTCTATTATTCTAACTTTTCAAACTGCTGTTTCTATAAATTCGAAGAAATTTTCCTTAAACAAAAGAAAATTGATGTTTACTGCTGTTATGATGTACATAACTGATGTCTATATANTATATATATATATATATTTTATAACTATAGAGTATTTATTATATCAGGTATTATATTAGGATATTATAATAATTAGACCAAATTATAAGACACGCCGTAATTTTTTAATAATTACATGTCGTGCACGAGTTTGTTTGCAGTACTTTAGTACTTAAACATACATGTAATCGGTTACTGTTCAGGAGATTTTTCACATACTTCTTATTTGTATATACTTTTAACGTATTGCATTACAATGTTAACCAATTGATACACGAACGTAAATGTGTGCAAACCGGTTTCAGTATATATTCAATATACCGGTTCATATATATATATATATATTAAATTTTAAACACTAATACAAAATATATTCAATTAAATGATCATATATTTTAAGAAATAATGAATGACTTTAAATTATATATTTTAAGCTTGATATGCGTCTGTTTTTTTTTACCAGACAAGCCAATTCTCATCGATATGAGGTTAAATATATTTCAAACCACTACCTGAGATCAAACCTCAGTGCTTTAACCACTGAGCTACCTCTACTCAGAACTAAAAGATTTTTTTGCTGGCAAGTGAGGTCATGGAGGTGAATGTTCAGCAAATTCCTGAGCAGTGGCATAATTGTGGCAATGTATGTAGCATTGCTCACAAACCGCCTTTACTCCTAAAGCAAGCCGGTTCTTGTCGATATGAAACTTCATAAATGAGAAAATATTGTTTGTTATAGTTTATAAATCAAACATAAATTTTCGAGATGTGAGTAAAAGTAACGAAATGTGAGTTACGAGCATATACATAAACAAATGTTTTCCTCTAAATTTAGATTTATACTGTTGTTGTGTGAAATAAAATGTGACATATAAATTCTAAGAATACACTGCAGTGTTCTTAAGACTCTAATACCGAGGAAGATTTATGTAAAACTCTACTTTATGTCTGGAGACAAAACGCTTTCTTGTGGTCTAGTGTTAAGAGATTTATGTTTGAAAAGTGTCGTTACTTCATTTTAAAGCTTCTTTTCCTAAGCTTCAAAAGTGTAAAGAAGTGTAAAAAAGGTTTTATTTCGTGACATCTCCAAAAAGCAATTTAATGTCTCTCTCCGGCGTGAAAGTTACAATTTTGAACTTTTTTTCTTAATAACAATTTTAAAACTAAACATAGACAGCAATCCCAAGACTATGTACTTAAATTGTTTCTTTGTTTAAAAATATAGGGATAGTTGTTTACAGTTGATTTTTGCAGACAACAAGCACTCTGCTGTTAATCTGTTAAAGTATTTTCAGATTTCTTTTTATTTGCTAAAATATTTTTAGTTTTTATTAATTTAGTTTAATTCAAAAAAATATGTTGGAAAATTTTCAACACTTGACAAAATAATTAGTTTAAAAATTTATATTTATTAACAATACTTGAATGTTTTCAAAATGCCATGGAGAAGAAATAAGTTTTATCTAAATTTTTCATATAATGCTACATTCACATTATTTCTTGTACGCAATATTTACACTTTTAATTAATAACTAATAACAAATACATTTAAGAAGAAATTTTCATTTCATTCGTTGTAAAAACATATATTTAAGTGCTGTTTTTTCTGTTTACGATTTTTAAATTAATTATCCTTTTAACTTGAGTACAGTCAAAATGTATCCTATGATGTATACTCATTCTCTGACAAAAGCGTGTGGCCATGCTTCTTCGGTTGACAAATGGAAGTTTTCTTCAGAATGAGAAATATTCTTTTTCATTCATTCTGGGGGATCAATATTTCTAGCAATTGAATTCTACTCGACATAGTTCCAATTATTTATTACATGGCTATCAATAAACACATTGGATGTCTGTCAGAAAGCCATATTTATAGGTTTTATATATCATATTCTCACAGATCTAATTCATTTAACTAGATAGAAGAAAATAGGTAGGATTTTAATTTTGAAAATTATCTTTGCATTCTGTTATAATTTTAATTGTAAATTTACATTAAAATAACTAACAGCAGATTCACCATCGAAATAAACGTAAAGTTTACGGTAAGGATTGTTATTTAACTTTACTATTTTTAAACCATTTACAACTAGTATGGTTAAGAAACCATGAATACAAAACTACACTGGTTTTTTACTATTTACAAGTAGCATGGTCCAACTAGCATGGCATCACAACCGTTAAGTAAACAGTGGAGATGGGTTTTTCTGCTAGGTACAGGGCACTGGAGTTAAGTTGTGGCTGATTTGTGTTTCATCAAACGAACCATAAAATATTCTTTAATTAGTTTATCCAGCTGTTTAACATATTGTATGAAATGGGCAATATTGATTGTTTTAGTTTTAAGCATTTTTATTGTGCTGCCATCTATACATGAATTAGGGCACATGAAACTTTTCCTCCGTTGAAGGGAATGAAAAAATTATTATGGTGTCAAGGTTGGGTCTCGAACTCCCGTTCTGACATTTATGAGAGTGGCAGATTAGCCCTCTCAGCTATAATATAAATTTGCTGCAAGGAACGAAGTGGCTTTATCAGGTGTGCTTAGTCGGTGCTATAAAATTCCAGTTGTTTAACGGCTTCAGTTAATAAATGTTATTTCTCACAGTCCACAGTTTGTACATTGATTTAACACTTTATTTATGGTTATTTGACTGTTTTGCTTAAATATTGTTTAGCATATAAATAAATTGTTATTTAACCATTTTTGCCAAAACATTTCTAAAAGTGTAGGCTTTCAAAATTGATATTTTCATCGAATTGCATGATTGCGTTCATGAGACTTGAATTGTAGTTTAATCAATAATAAAGATTTATGAGCGACAAAAACTGCAAGACAATTCTACATTATACAGCAATAATTAAAAATGAATAAAATATGATGAACGACTGCGAAACTTACATAAATTATGAATTACAAGAATTCAATAAAATCTGGCCCTTGACAGAATACTATATTATTTATTACATTATTGAACGTTCGAATTAAAAATACTTTCATTTCGTTTATGTTTAAAAATACATTAACGAGGATGATTTTTTTTCATAGAGAAGAAACAGAAGTACGATTAAATACATTGAATAAGGTGTTTATTTGCACTTTCGTTCTTTTATTACCATGATTTTTTCATATTAGCTTTTAAAAACCAGTTCATTAGACCAAAAGTAATTGTAAATTTATACGTACTAAATATGTAGGTATTTTAAGTTTCGCAAAATTATTTTAAATTTATTTATTTATTTATGCCGATATGATAGGAAGGAGCCAACCATATAAATTTCAGAGATATATTAATTTTAAAAAAAATTTCACATTTATAATTTCAGAAACAAAAATAAACATGCCTAATATATTTTGAAAATGGCTTTAAGTTATTTATATATAAAGTACTCATCATTAAAATTAAGGATATATATATATATATAATCTACCATCATTTTAAACTTCTCTAGGTTTTAACTTGTATTTTTTTATCAATTTTAATTTAACAAGTATTGTTTTTATCAAATTTTAACTGATTGTCTTGATTCTTAACTTGTTCTGCTTNTATATATATATATGGGCTTTACCGAAACGAATCATACAAAAAATATATGGCTATGCATTTTGATTAATATTTACATAATGTTTTTACATTTGCTCGAATTAATTTTTGCATTGATATTAATAAACAATTTACATTCTTACCAGAAATAACAACTTCAAAAATCATTAAACCTGAATCATATTTCCAGCGGATATGGATTATTTCATTTGAGAAAAAATTAAATATGAGAAATGATATTGCGTAATTTATATCTTTAAATATTTAGTTATCTTTATAAGCTGGAAGAGTATGTTTTTATGAGTTCTTGAGTATGCTATTCATGAGTAGAAAAAATTATGAGATCTCTCTTAATCTAAATCTGCCTTCTCACGTCAACTACTGCCTATAATATGCATATTAAATTTATTTAATTGAATTAATTCGAATAATTATTTTTTGGGGGGAAGTAATCAAATAGTATCATTCAACAAATTATTATGTTACTGATTACTAAGATGCTTTTACGATCAGAATAAAAATAGTTCTTTTTTAAGTAAGTGTGACTAGAGTAAATACAAATCATGGAAAAGCTTTCTTTCTTACTTTTATGTTTATTTGCTTATTTTTTTTTAATAATTAGAAACGTGGAAATTACATGAATGAGTTTTTTGTTGTTTGCATATGAACCTCTTGTAACAAGAATTTTGTTCAGTGAATTGTTGAATCTTGTTTATTTTTAAATGAAGCTTAGCACGCTGTTAGCTGTAAATTGGTTAGCATATAATTTAGAATATATTAAAATGTTTTGCAATGAAACCTCCGTGATATTATTGCCAACTATGAAAGTGGGAACTTCAAAGTTTTAATGTTATTTTTAGTCTCGGAGTAATCAGTAAAAGTTGATCGTGCCCTTAACAAAGTGTTAATCTTAACAAAATGTTAAATTGGAGCATATTTTTGTTCCGTTGGAATTGTAAAATCTAGTTTTGGTATCTCGATAATATGGTGAATTTTGTAAAGAGAAAAAAAATTTCAGAAATTGAAATGATTTTGGGATTAAAATGTTCTGAAACCATTAACTGGATAGATTTAAAATGATTAAAGATTAGATAACATAATAAATTTTGGTGTAATGTTCAAAGAATTTGGCGATAAAAACTTAAATTCTTAAATATTTTTGAAGAAAATAAAACTAAATGTTGAAATAAAAATAAATGTATGTAGTTTCTTTCACAGCGATGAAAACTTCTGATTTCTATTCAAAAAATATAATAGCTCATTTAAATAAATAAAAAAGTCTTAGAAACTTCTAAGAATAAAAATAAATTCAAAAGAGTGGCATCCTTAATTATATCCAATCACATTTTCCATAGCTCTTATCAAAAAAAGTGAATGAAAGCTTCTTTTGAACACAAAATCTTAAGAAAAAAATCTTTCGAATCATAAGTGAAATGATGCGCGAAAAATTTTCTTTTCCCTTCAATGCCTTAGTATTTGTACCTACCCCGAAGAACACTAAGAATGTTGAAAGGAAATGTGTTAAGAAAAAAAAAGAAGAAAAAAAAAGATAAGTAGATTTCTAGGCCAAAAAGTCTAAAAAAAATTGAAGCATTCCTTTTGATCTTGCAATCTCTTTTCATTTTTTCAATAAGTCGGAAAAAATTTACCAAAAATCTTTTTTGAAATATTACCAATGTAACTTTCATTTTATTTTTCGGGATGATACAGTGAAAGGTAACACAATTATTGGAATTTTGGAAGCTATTAAACGTGAATTCTAGAATGTGTATTGAATTTTTAGGACTAAATATTTATTTCACTCATTTATTTCCTCTCATAAGTTGACGAATGACGTCAGCTTTTATTTGTCATCTTATGTCTTGATTTGCCTGATAATTGATTTATTTTTGAACATCTTCTTGCATTGTATTTTTGATCATCCTCTTATCTTAATTTGAACCCTTTTAATAGATATGTCAGCTTCTAGCCTAAATCTCTAGGGTCTGCAGCTAAATAAATAAACCGCGTGGTTTAACAATAGTTTAACAATGAACCACAGTGTCTGCATTTTGAACAGTAGTATTCTGTTAATTAATTATAACGTTATTAAGGTATTAAGTTGAGCACCAGTATTTTTTACTTTTACATCCATTTTTACCGGAACATGTTATGGAACAAAAATTCTGATGTACTGAACTTTTTAGTGTATTAACAAATATAAAATCCCTGAATCAATCCAATTAAATCAATATTGAGGTAAAAATTACGGTTTAGTACTTTACGGTTAAATGGAATTTATAGTAAAATGGATTTTACGGATGATGAACCCAAAATCCCGGTGCTTTATACCGTACGTCGATGAGGTAATTAGATCGATTTGTTAGGTATTGCGGCTCACCGTCCTCAATTATTTTTAAACAGTGTATGATTAGCCTGCTTCCTGAGTGTCCTTAACTTGGTCAAGTTTAAATTTTTATTTTTATTTATAAATTATTAAATTAGAAAGCAAATTTTTTTTTCAAATTAATACGCAATGAATGAACTTGCATTCACTATGAATGAGTGGAAAACTGAAGGCAATTTGTTTTTATAACAAAAGAATGTTTTTTAACATGTGATCTATGAAACCAAGTGAAACATATATGTTCAAACAATGATTTAGAAAACATTCGTTATTTTGGTGATACCAATCAAATTGCTACAACCACAGCAAAGTTTAGTTGGCTCATTTATGGAAAATATGTATAATTCAAAGTACCTGATTCAAGCATAAAAGCAGCTATTTATATGGATTTCATTTTTTTACATTTATTACTTGTTTTAATATTGGTAAATGAAAATAATGTAAAAATAAATTTGAAAAATTGTTCTGACAACACATGCAAGAAATTTAATACATTCTATTCAGTTAAAAAATAATTTAAATGACATGCATTCATGCATTTATAACTTGGGCAAATTTATCATCGTGATTAGAGAATATCCTTAAGTTAAAAAAAAATGTGCTTTACAGACTGTCTTGTTTAAAAATTTAAAAACAAAAATAAAAATAAAGGAAAGAAAAAGATGAAAAAAAGACTCTCAGCTTCTAAAAAAATAAATGATTTCTTTTAAAGAAATAAATTTTAATCGCGTGTATATATGCTAAACTATCGAACATCTGGAAACTAATTTATTTCGAAAGCCAATTTAGAACCTTCTTACTAGGTAGTAAATGTAAGATTTGTAATGGAAAATGCAAATGAAGAGAGATGTTGGATAAAGCTATTACGGTTTAGACTAGATCAACTTTTTAAAAAAAATATTTAATGGATATTTTAATTTTCTGAAAATGGATAGGAAAAGGCGTTAAATAATTCAAGAAACAATTTTTATTTTTGAAGAGCTTTTACTTTTTTAATAACATGGATCTTTTCAATACGTAAAAAAATTATGTGTTTGGATGTAATATTCAACCAAATTCTTCTTTATTTTTAAGCCTTAATTTTATTTCTAATGTTATATCTTTATTAAATAATTATATCTTAAGTTTTTTTTTAATATTGTAGCCATTCACTGAAAAAAATATATGTGCTAAAATTTCACGAAACTTGCTTCGTTTTTGACGAAATCATTTCTTGTTATATGCTCCAGACAAAACTTTTGTCTACGAAATAACTATTGCCTCTTCTTCACTGAATCAAATTTCGGCCTAAGAAAAAGAAAAAAGAACTCGTTGCACCTAATGTATCTAACTCTTCTGATCATTTATTATCATTTTATCATGGGCACCATATAGGTGGATCCATTTTATCCAAACAACACAAAAAGGTGATATAGAACAGGGAGATAAATTAAACACATGTCCGAAGCGGGATTCAAACTTTGAATCTTCCTAAATACGAGGTCACCTCCTTGACCACCATACAGCAGTTTGGCTTGTTTCATCACTTTATTTTCGATTGTCTAGTTTTTATTCTACTTCCGTCATTCAAGTTAACAATCTCTCACAATGCACTGTGATGAGGTTCCGAGTTGAGGAAACATTTTCGTCATTTATTTCAGAGTTCGACATTTCAGAAAAAAACATATATATTTTAATTTTTCATATAAATAAATTAATCCCAACTTTTTGTCCTAAATTTTCCAAAAAAATCACTGTTTCAAAATTCTTCATCTGTCTGAACCCCAGAAATATGGTTTACTTTCATTCAATTTTTACTAAACCATACACATTATACACAATGCATATTTTGTGTTCCGTTTAATCTTACATGAAAAAATTTAAATACCTGAAATTATTAGACAACAAAACTTATTATAAAGGACACTAAATTAAGTAAAACTTTCATAAGTGTTTGGAGAAAAAAGAAAGTTTTTTGAATGCGTTCATATAATAATTTATAACTTGTTCAAATACTTTTTTTTCCTTAAAGTCTGCTATCGAAAGAAGTGGATATTTGAGCTTTTCGTCAAGAATGAGCTATTTTAAAAAGTTAACAACACTTTTCGGTGCCGATAAAAGCTAATATAACTACAAACACCTGACGGAGATTCAATCTGTTGTGATACTTGGCGCCCTTACTAAAATTTAGATAAAACAAAGAATAAAAATATTATGCCATAAAACAGCTTTTAAGACTCTTAATTTTTAAAACATGTTATATTTTATGAGGTTCTCTTTCATTCAACTGTGACATCACGAACGCACAATAAAGTGCAATTTTGCCTCTTTATCTCTATATTCCGCTTATTAATGTTTGTTTCAAAAACTTTGAAACATGGCAAAAGTTCTTGTTTTAGAATGGCACATTTTTATTCTTAATTTTTTTTTCATTTGGTTTTATATGAACTATAAAACCATGGTAGAAGGTGATAAAGACGCTTGGTTGCTAGACAATGGCTGTTTTATGAAGCCAAAGAAAACAGCATTGTTCCATACTATGCTTTGGTAACATGTTTGATAGTTTCTGTATGCTTGTAGCAGGGCTCTTTTATTACTCGACAAAGTGTGATTCGATTAAAAATGAATAGTTCGTCTCTGTGCATTCACACTTCAATCTGATTTTGTTTTGTGAGACGGGTAATATATAGAGATAAGAGTTTGCTAACTATCAAAATACGATTTTTTTTCTGCGTTAGAATAATTATCATTGTTTGCGTGTGTCTGTTTCAAATTTAGTTTCAATATGTTTGTTTAGTTAAATATTTCATCAGCTTCTTTTTTTTCAAAATGTAATAAACTGTAGTTTATAAATAAATAAATAAAAAGCAATTATAATACACAGTTAACGTTTCTGTTGTATGGTTGCTCCCATTGTTGGTGTTAAGCTAAACTAAAGAAAATTTTAGCACAGAATTGTAGTTATCATGCAAAATAATTATATAAACTTGATAAAACAACAATTATTTGAAACGGATTAGTGAGAATATGTTACAAAAATTAGCTTGTTTTTCAAACGAAATATTTTAATTATAAACCCATTAAGATATTTGTTGTCAGTAAGCAACTAAACAAAAAATTATGCAATGAATAAGTAAAATTACAACAATGAAAATGTAAATAAAAAAATTGACTACATGCACGGTAAAATATTCTAGCTTACCTTCATACCAAAATGGAGACAAAAATGGAGACAACTATACAACTTCCAAAACAACTTCCAAAAATGGAGACAACTATACATCAAAAAATGTTTTACAGTGTTTCTATTAAAAAGTCGTAGCAACAAAACAAAAATAAATATAACTTCAATGTATGAGATTTAGTTAACCTTTTACATTAAAGTCTAAGAATATTGGCTTTATTTGCGATTATTAAATTATAATTCTTCTTTATATTAAAATTTATTTTATAATCAAATTTATTTTTATAATCAAATTTATAAAATATATAAACTGAGTAACCGAAATATTATTTCTGCAAATTTTATTAATTTCATACCATAACACTTCTAGTAGTCAAATGAAATATTTATGAAATTTTAATCAGATACTTGTATTTGTACGAATTATAAAATTACGGAGGTGTCGCAGGCATGACACAAGATTTTATACAAATAAAAACACAATAATATAAAAAAATTTCAAAAATGCNTATATATATACACACATTCCAGTAGTTACTCAATGAAGCAATATCTTGTAGCTTGATGATTTTATGAAGCTATCAAATGCTAGTGAGCACCTCCTGCCGGCCATCCTATTCTTTAGAGAAATCTGCAAAGTTAAATATTTTAAAGTGTTTAATTGAGGCATCATAACATATTAACAAAATTATTCATAATCAACGCTACAAATTAAGTAATATTTAAACATTAAAAGTAAGAAAAATAATCTATTCTGGAACAGTGTCAGGATCATAAAAATGAAACTTTAAAATTCCTTTATCACTTTTTCATTATTTTTCTAAATATTTTTTTAATTAAAATAAAATAAACTCTTCATTGATCAAACATATGTCACCATCTTTGCAACCTTATTTAAGATGAAGATCACAGCTGCAGATGGAATTTTCCTTTTGGATATTGAAATATCATTTCTTTATTCTTGTAAAATTCAAACTTTGTTTTATTATTTTGACAGATTATATTGTCAACAAAAAAACATTATATACATTTTATAAATTAAAATCATTTAAATTCAAACCATTTAGGAACTTAACTTACCTTAATTAATAAACGTTCTATGATTTTTATTAGTGCAGCAGTTAATTGAAGAACAGTTTTTTTTTGTGTGTTTAAACTTGACGTGACCTAGTAAAATACACGACCAAAATTTCTAGCTCCATTCCTCTATTTCGTTCAATTTCTGGATTTTATATTTTAAACTGAATTCCGTGTAAAAGTGTCAAAAACAGCACTATCAATGTGTTTTATTATTTTTCAATATGGAATATGCTTATTTGAATAATTTTCAGAAAAAACAATAAGTTTGTCGTTGTAAGTATTAATCAATTAAAAATCTGAGTAACATTTGTAAAGAAAAAAAAAGCAAATAAGTCAATAATTTTTTACTTTTAATGCAGTTAAATTTCTTTAAGCAATGTTAACAATATGATCTGGGAGTTATATGGTCTGGGAGTCATCATTTGTGGTAATTCGGACATAGGAAACAAAACAAGTGCAACACACACAGCATGAATACGATTTACACCGTGGTTTTACTCCGTGGCTGGTGGATTTAATCGCCGAATCTACTCTCAATGCTTTCCAACCACACAATCTTATAGTGGATTTTTAACCATTATGTATCAATCAAAGAAAAAGTAACTCAATGAGACACAAAACTCTTAATACGAGGAAGCAAATCCCGGCTCTAACAAAGAGTCAAGAGTAACGGACAAAGATGTGATGATTTGCATGCGGATATTCACTATAACTACATCTACAATTGCTTTTATAGATATCTTTAGCTAGTGTGCCCTTAAAGATCTGAATATTTAAAAACAGTTTGATTAGTAAAGGTTCTATAAATATTCAAGGGTACGAGAATGGGGAAAAAATTATCAACTAGGTGATAAGTGTTTCATGAAAATGTTGGAAAGTTTTTAGGATTAAGTTGGTCATTTTTATAATCTGGAACTACAGGATTATTGAAAAAGATTAATCCAATTTGATAAATTCATGTTTTATAAAGTGAAAATGTGACTTGGATAATCTACTTTTTTTAAAAAAGGAATAGTAAAATTTTTTTAATAAAAAAATGCATGTAATAAAAAATATATACTTAAATTGACCTTCATTATGCACGGGAAACATCTAATAAGTGGCCAAAATCTTTATTTTTCCCGTTTTAATCTATAGAACCTAACTTTCATTCCTCCGGACTCGGGGTCGTACAAATATTCCCGTCTCCGGAAAGGTTTTCTTCGTTTATTAATTAGCGATACTTCATTGAGAGAGGTTTTGACTTCTTATCAAGTAAATATTGAAAGGTTTTTGAATGAAATGTAAGATCTACGAAATCGAGTGGGTGATGGCAATTTTTTAATCAAGATCTGTATTTTGGCTATACCGCGCTGAACACTATATTCAAGTAAAAAGAACTAGCTTGAAATCAATCAATATTGCTAGGTTAAAATTTGGTTGCTCATCTAATATTGAAATGACTAGATCAAAATAGAAACAGCTAGGATAATATATTTCAATTTGTATAGTTCAATAAACATAATTTTAAGAGCACTTTTTCTTTAAATATCATTGTAATTAAAGAATTTAATAATATTTTGCATAGCGTTTATAAAATTTCGGGTATAACTATACTTTCTTAAAATGAAAAAAGATGGCATAATTTGCTTTAGAAGTTTTCCAGTTTTTTTTATTACATTTAATATAATTATTAAAACACATTAATTAAAAATTTAACTTCAATGATTTGCTGTGCTTCTTTTCAATGGTAAGCCCAAATACGTTAAAATAAGAATAACTAAGTTTGCGATAAGTAAAAATTTAAATAATTTACATAATACTCTTAGCAGTATTATATTTAGTTACATAATTGTAAAAAAAATGTGGACAGATTTAGAAGATTAAAAAACCTCATTTATCGACATTTTTTGTGTGGAAATCGAACTTTTATATAACAGGAGTTTCTAATCAGGCTAAATTTTGAGACTTGACTACTATAAAAAGTTTTCGTCTAAAACTTCACACTGTTAGAATTATTTGTCTGAAATTATGGTAAGATAACTGGTAAAAGTCTGTCCATCTGATTAACTATAAAATAGATAGATCGGAACATTTTTTTACCTTTATTGTTCTGAAACGGTTTACATTTGGTACAGTTAAGAAACCATGAATAAAAAATTATGCTGTTTTGTAACCATTTAGAACTAGCAACGTTTATAAACCATAAAAATAAAACTTAACTAGGGTGCAGCGCCATTTTTTGCGTGAATGATTGCTTCCTATTCTAATAGTCTAGGTTCACCGATCGGAGAGTGCGAAACAGTAGAAACTTTCACATGTACTGAAGGGATGAAAGAAATATCATGGTGTCAACGCCGGGTTCATTATCCTGGTCAGTCAGTCATGAGATGATAATCCCTCTGAGCTACAATAATTACCCAGCACCACAAGCAAAATGGCTTGATAATGTGGGACTAGTTTGTGTGGATATAACTCTACATAAACGCATAAGGTAAAAACAATGAATAAATGGTTTTCCTCACACTTGACAGTTTGAATATCATCTCTTTATTATATTGGTTATATGACTGTTTTGGTTTAATATAGTGAAATAACAATTAAATTAATTGTTATTTAACCATTTTTACTGAGAAATTTAAAACAGCGCACAAGCCCGGGTTCATAAGTCCGCTAGAGTAGTTGGAAGATATGGTATGTAAACAGTTTCCTTAACAAACCTTTCAATAAAGGTCTTATGTTGAGAGATTAAGAGTTCTTGGACAACACAAACACTATTTGTTTACCTAAGAGTCCAGAAGTCATTTTGCTGTTTAGTACCGATGTTTCTCACAAGTGACAGTAGAACAAAATAAATACCTAATGAAATACCCAACAACACTATCAAAAAAGCCTTATAAGTAGAAAAAAACAGTGAACGTTTATTTTTGCACTAGGCTTTATATATTTCTTGGAATATAAACTAACTAAATTGAGGCTTTTCGAATGATCCTGACTTTCCATTAATTTGCAAATGTACTTTCATAGATGAGAATTAGTAGATCTTTCAGTTTTTTTTTTAAATATTTGACTTCTCCCTCAGCTTAAATGATTTCACTCGGGTTGGGAATTAGTGCATCAAAACCATTTCCTACTAAAACTACCCCAGGAAATTAAATTACATCGATTAAAATTCTTAATAGATACGAAAAGAATCACCATTATTTTTAAGCGCCAAACCACGACACTGCCTTATCTCTATTAGGTTTTGAGGAGAAATAAACCAAAGTAATGTAGAATTTGGCGACGAATTGATCATAAATGGTGCAAATGGCAGAGTTCTTTACTATCTCGATGGAAAAATAACTGAAACGATGTTTTTGGTTCGACTTCATTGTTACAAAAATTTAAACGAGTTTTCTGGGAGAGAACATACACAAAAGGTACCTTGAGATGTTTCTGCAGAGTCATTTCTCGTTCGAAATTACGTCTTGATTATTACCTCTTTGGGAACAACGAATTTTATGTCTGTTTTTTTTTCTTCTTTTTTTCCTATTCCCATTTTGCTTTGAATGTTGGGAGTTTTCATTTTAAATGGATTTCGTGGAAGATAAACTCTATTTTTGTCAACTAAATTGTTTCTTGAGAGTCTCTTTTAATTTTCTACAAGCAATAATAATAAAGGTATGTTTTGCTGATAAGAGTATGTCTTATAAAGTTTAAAATCATAAAAGACTTTAAGATAGAAGAAAATATAACAATAAATTGTTAAAATAGATGACATTAAAAGTGATGGATATAAAGATAACCGAGTATCTTAGAAGAAGCCGTAAAATCTATATTAATGATTACCTATAATTTTTACGATAAACAAAAGTGTATGGAAATTCAGGCATTCAGTTTTTTGATTGTCATGTTTATAAAGATAAGATTCTTTACATAATTTTTGGAAAATAATGCTTTAGTGCTTTTTTTCATATTCCATAACATAAAAACTTTGACTGGGTATGAAAAACGAAATTGCTTGTTTTATGTGCAAGTTAAAGCTAACTTATGCTACAAGCAATTTAGCTTTTGTTTCAAATTTTACTTCATCTAATAAGGTATTTCATACTTAATTCATGCAATAAAAATTATATATATTATACTTTTTTCACTCTACCTTAAATTGGCCTCTTTAAATGTATCGTTAAGATAAAATTAAATGAAATTTACAGATTACATATAGCTTGTTTATTGAGAAATAACGTTACAAAAGCGTAATTTAAATTACAGTCAATATAATTTAGTTAATTTGTACTTTTAAAACCCTTTCCTGAAACTGTTTTGTGCAAGTAAAATGTACGAAATCTATATGGTTAATCATACATAATAAAAGATTTAAAAAAATTGAAAAAATTTAAAATTCATTTTATCTCCCATTATTCATCCAAGCTTATCGTTTTATTATCCATTTATTTAAATTATTTAAAAGTTTTGGATCGCTTAATTTTTCCAATTTATATTTATGATTAATATTAAATATTCTGAAATATTCATGCAAAAACTGTCTAAAATGATTTGTGTTTTAAAAAAAAGTCATCGCACCTTTAAAATTTAGAAACTTCCATACAAAATGCAAATTTCTAAAAAATCTTGAATTATGAAAGACGAGCTAAATACCCGTTCTTCTAACATGGTTAAAAAAGAAAATGACCAATAAATCAGTATTCAATGACCAATAAATCATACACAAAACTAAGACACATAAATCGACACAATATAAAAATATTTCATTATTTATTATTTGATGTCCTATCCGTTAGCTTTACGTACTCAGATGAAGCTAAAAACAAGTTTTCCCCTCAAAATGAAGATTAATTACGTTAAGCATTACTTGGTGTAATGCTATTATTTGAGGTTAATTCCTGACAGTCAAAAATTATCATAATAAAAAAAACTTCAGTGCATATCACTTTCGGTGGCCCGTAACACTTATTCTCTCAGAGGGATTTGGGTACCAATATCAGCATGCGTAATACTTATTAAAAACACAAATCAACGTAAGAGCAGTGGTACTAAAATCAATGAAGCATAATTGGCGTCAACAATGAGGCATATTCATGAAGGTACCGATGCTACAAGTTTTTCAATTGCATTAAAGTTCAGAAAATATCATAAATTGAGTAGTCATACTTTGAGATCCTCCAACCTAGAATAATTGATTGCTGTCGCATGCTGATTTGTAACATGTCTTGAACATTTCTATCGGCTTAACATCTGAGCTTTGCGGAACTCAGATTGATGCTCATTGAACCCGATTAGAATTCTTAAGTCACGATGCATAATTGCATTATCATTCATACCATACATAAAGGAAAGTATCATACATAAAGTAAATTATCATCCATAAAGTGTTTTTAAAAATGTAGCAATGCTAGATGCACTTGATCTGCCAATATTTTCAAGTGTTGCATGGCTTATTGTTTACTTTCAAGAAACTTAAACCTATTCCCGTACTACTACAACATGTACCACATCATGATACCCTCACCACAACTTTGTACAGTGCAAACAAGGAAAAGTGGGTTCATGGGTCGTGTTCTTCTTGCCTATTTCGACACCTTCCATAAGTGCGGAACATGGTGTACTGTGTTTCATCCTTCCATATAAGCCACACATAAGTTAATTGCATTCGAACCACACGCTAACACTTTCCATATTCGTTAATTCCATTCGAACTCACGAAACTCAAAGTTACAGTTTCCAAAAAATGAGTATGGGTCATGTTTCCAACTTTTTGTAAACGTCTCCTGCTTAACGGTGCTCACAATAAGTCCTTTTTCAAATGATGAAAGAACTCTAGTTTTTCTACTTATCCAGAAATCCATTTACACACCTTACTTAGTCTACACTGTAAAAATCTAGGATCTATTTTACGGTAAAAAGATACGGCTATCAAGATGTCTGTATTTTTTAAAGTAAAATCTATTTTTCGGGATCATGTTACGGAACAAAAGAAAAACTGATTTACCATTGTCTTCACAGAAAAAAAAATTTATAAAAAAATTATCCGTAATTTGATTTGGAATTGTTTCACAGTGTAGCATTCTGATGATTCATTTACATTTTTTTTATTGAAAGCATTTAGTGAAAAATTCCACTTTCTTCTAAATACATGGTCAGTATGTGTATCTTATTTTTACTTTGATAAAAGCCAAGAAAAATATCTGCTCCAAAACTATATCTGAGAATTAACACTTAAGAGAAAAACAATACCCAAAAACAATCTTTAATTCAGATCGAAAGAAAAAGTGTGAGCTTAGCTATTTCAAATCGTAATACATATTTGGTTTCTCACAGATTGGGAAATTTGTTATTTTCAGATTTAATGTTCGGAATTTCTTCAAAACAATTTTTAAAATCAATTAAATTCGGTAAGCTATTTGAAGAAGAAATAATTTATTAAATTACAATAATAATCCTCATTACAATAATTTAAAAATCTTAAACATATTCATTACGCATCGCTTTGCCACTTATTAAAAACCCAAAAGTTAATACAAATAACTAGGTGTTTTTAGAAAATGACTTGTTGACGTGATGAAAAATAGTTTGAAAATATCAATAAACATTAACCTTAATCTAAAAATGACGTGAACGAAATTGCGTTTAAGAAATCTTTCCTAGTTTTAATATATAAATTTTTATCAATAATCCTATTAAATACTATTCAAGTTATTTTTCTTACGCTGAAAAATTTTCAAAAGCTGAAAAAACTCATTAAGGATTTTTTTTAGTGAAGGTTTTTTGTTTTCTCATTTTAAAGTTTCTAAAGCTCTCTCTGACGTGAAATTGTGGGTTTACTTTTTCAAAAAAGACGACACTTAAAGTGTATGGCTAATCTTTTGATATTATCATAATCTAAGACAGATTAAGTTTAAAATATGAAGAAATTGAGTTTTAATGGCAATAATGGTGTTGTTTTTTGGAGAGAAAAAAGTGTTGGCTTATGTCGTCATGTGTGCTTTAATATATTAAGAAAGATAAAGTTCTTAATGTTTATGTTAAAAAAAAGGATTCATCTCTGTATCTTTGATTATTTTTTAATAAAAAAATAGCACAAAGATTACTTTCGCACTCACTATAATTTGAATTTGGCATGGTGACAAACACTTTAATTGAATTTTTTTTAAATATCTTCATATATTTTAATAAAGTTTAAGAATTTCCATCATGATAATTGACGTAGTCTGTATTGAATAATAAGATTATAAATTATAAAATTCATATGTATGTGTTATAACTAATTACAAACAATTATTTGAAAGATGTTTATTGCTTAATTACTAACACGTTTGCATAAAATAGAACAATTAAAGCTTCTTTTATAATAATAATTGTTCACTTGAAAATATAAAATTAATTGCATTTTTTGGAAAAATGAAATTAAGCTATATATA
>NC_092208.1:28597919-28632041 GCF_043381705.1 Parasteatoda tepidariorum | reverse complement strand
TATATATATATATATATATATATATATATATATATAGTATATATATATATAGTATATATATATATTTGTACATATAATTTTTTATCACTTCTAACTAATTTTTACACTACTATGCCAAAAAGATTTCGTCAATACTTTTATCCGGAGGAATTAATATTGCTTCCTATTGAAGACGATAATATTAATATTAATTTTTTGGATTTACATAATAAAAACGAAGGAAAAAATTATCTGCATTTTTGACATATACTAACACATCTGACATATATCTAAACTAAATACAGGGAGCAATTTTATGTTTAACCACCTTATGCAATATTTAATTAATGTTTTTCAAAAAATGATAGTAATTTCTCTAAAACACTTTCGAATCAAAGTTTTGAATTTAAATTTGAGCCTTTTATTAATAATACATTTTGATTTTTCCTACTTAATATATTATTATCTTTAACAAATCTACTCTTGCCTATCCAATGTAACAGACAAATCAAATGCGGTTCTGTATTTCAGATGGAAATTACCTTAAAAACATATCTCAGTACGCCCCACCCTTTAATTTTATACTTTTTAATATCGCAACTTTGTTACGAAAATATTTTTTAAATATTCTTTGGAAGAAGTTTGTTATTACTTGACCTTGACATCGGTTCTAATTTTTCACTTTATATGCTTATATTTATATGTGTGTTTTATTTTGTAATTTTCCTGATTTTTTGCGATTTTTTTCCTGATAATGCGTTATTTTCGAGTTAGTTCGCATTTGTTTGGTGCTCTTTACACTATTGTATTGATATATTTTACTTTGGCTACATTAATACTGTAATAGAAAGTACTATTCTTAAATAATCGTGAGAGTGATGATGAGATCATATATCTTCTTGTTTTATTTTGTAACGTTCGTTTTTATTTTTTTAATATTTTTTTCCTCCTTTCAGTCCTTATTTTCAACTTTACTTTGCATTTAGTTTCGTCTTAAAGCTTTTACATTGTACACTGAAATGTAACGATTAAGTTGAAAATTCAGTCTTATATTCAATGGCAAATTATAGAGAATTTATATTGGAATTTGAATGTACTAATTAAAATTGCAAAACTTGTTGAAAAACATTATTGTACAGATTATTTACATTTAAGTACATGATTCCATTGTTCAGCTGAATGCAAGATAATTTCCATATTCTCAAAACCAAAATAAATTTGCATGATGCTGGGTTCCGACATTTTTTCTTTAAGTTAATACACAAACAAGTTAAAATCGAAATTAAAAGATCAGAATTTTGTTTTTAGAAACTTAAAAGAATATTCTTAGTTGAAAATATTTTTTTTTGTCTCAATTTCATGATAGTTTAAAATAACTTCAATAATCTGACTTAATGACGAAAAACATTCAAAATCGCTTATGATAGTCAGTATTACTCGACAATAATTGTTTTTTTTTTCAATATATATATTTTTTTAGATTTAGTATACATATAAGTTAAGAAATAAATCAAAGCTTAAAGCCAGTACTGTGTTTTATTGGAGTTTAAAAGAATACTCATATCATACATTTTCTTTTTCACTGTTTATGATATTTTAAAATAACTTGAACAATCTCACTTGCTTGAGAATTCCCTGATACGCAATCACCCCCGATGGTAGCAATGCTAGACAATAAATTTGAATTTACTTCCAGATGATTGCCTCATTAAATTTTCATTTAGAGGGAGAAGGCTGGTGATAGTTTGAATAAAAGTTACCATCAATAGAATATTTAATTGAATTATAAATTACTCTCCACGTTTATGATCTTTAAGAGGGCTTCATACTTGATCCTTCTCTGGAAATCGGAAATTAAAGTGGGCACACGGATGGAACCCAACATGGGCACAAAGAGGTTTCTAGTGTCTCTTATTGAGATGCTACGCTTCTCTAAAGGCATCTACTGAAGCCAAGGGATCCCCTGCAGATTGTTTCTGACCACTTATGAAGATAAATGGCAAAAGAACAGAGGGAGCAGCAGCTCAATAAGATGTTGAGCTGGGTGATGCGAGAAAGATACAGAGATTGGTGAAAGGCGAGGGCAATTTTCTGGGGGCTTTCAACAGTCACTTAACCATGACCGTCCCTTCTGGGGACAATTAACTTCGAGAAGGTCGGTTTATTTTATAAACGGCATGAGAGCACATTTTAAAGGAGAAAGGATGTTTTAATAGAATGGAATAGGAGCGCCATCTTTTCCTTGAGGGAAATTTTCTTTTTTTTTCTTTCTTTCGAGAGAAGTGATTGCTTTCATCTTTTGATTGCTATAATGCGTTTTTAAAATCCACTGTTTACTTTGATGTTTGAAGTTTTGTTTCTTGCTTAGTGGTCTTTTACTGACATCTGACAAGACATTAAACTATGTAACTGGTAAGCTGGGATAAAATAAAAAACAAATAAACTGTTTAAAGATCAAAAGCTCCATTGAAAAATGTTTTGACTTTGTAAATAGTTGCATGTGAATACTTAATGACGAATACTTAGTTTAAATTCGGTAGTAAGAGATGTATGCATATCATAAAAACATATGTAGTGGAAATCTAATTAAAAAGAATATGCGGATTTGTATGAATATAATTTTATTTCACAATATTTAAAAAAATCTTATCTACCTTATTTTAAATGCTTTGAATCTTGCAATAATTAAATTCTTTAAAATGTCATTCATTTGTGCATACCGTACTTTTGTCTACACATTGGTCGTTAATTAAAGAATTTATAATTAATATTTTTATGGTAATAATGTTCAAACGCTTCTCAGATTTATTATGCATAAGAATTAAGGAAGCTTTTAATTGTCCTATAAATCTTAAAGTTAATGTCAAAAGACATATTTGTGCGAGCATGTCTCTGTGTACTAAGTATTAATTATCTGCTTATTCCAGCTATTAATTATTTGTCATTTTATACATATATATATATATATATTTATTCTNTTGTTAATATATATATATATATATATACATTTTTACAATGACTTAAGCTTTCACAGCTTAATAATGGGATTTGAAATGTCAAAAAATAAGAGAACAGATGGATTTATACACACAGAGGTTAACAAATAAAAGCAAAAACAAAATACAATCAGGAATGCTTGCGAAGAATTTTAGGAAGTAAATTTTTGACAGCATCATATAATGTCTTTTTTAGACCGCATCTCGCTTCAAAATCGGATGCTCCATTTCGACTTATTGCGACATATCGACAAGTCGATACAGCATCACAAACTTGAGCGGGGCTCCTAAAAATCCCATTCCTTATCCCTAGTCACGTTCTAAGCATCGTTTCGCTTTAGGATGAAAATGGCGGGTTGCTTTTTATTTGAAACTTTCAGTCATTCAGCGGACGACATCATTATTCCAAACAATACTCCTTTTTATTTAAAGGAAAAAGGATTTTTTTTTTACTTTGATATAGTGGTCTGCATTTTAGTATTTACATTATTTTTATTTGTATGTCTTTTGGAAACAACATATCAATTGCAGTTGGTATATTTTAACAAATTACTGGCTTCAATCACTTAATTTTTATGGATAATTTTGTTGTTTCTAGAAAAGAATGTTGTTTTTCTTTAAATATAAATGCATCATGAATAGAGTTTGATTTGAAACTTTCAGTTATTCTCCTAACAACATTATTATTCCAAGCAAAACTCCTTTTTATTTAGAAAAAAGAGATTTTTTTTAACTTTGATATATAGCGGTATCCATTTAAATATTCGTAATTTTTATGTGTTTTGGGGGGAAAAAATTTCAAATAGAGTTTTAATATTGAAAAAAAACTAATCGTTTCAATTACTTGATTTTTATTTATAATTTTTTTGTCTCTGGAAAGCAATGTCACACTTAAAGTATAAACGCAGCATGAATAGAATTTCATTCGAAACATTCAGTAATCTTTTATTTTCCCAAACAATAATCCTTATTGTGTATAGAAAGAAAATTAGTTTGATATATAGCCGTTTGCATTTTAATACTTGTATTTCAATATTTGTATTTCTTACTCGTATATTATCGGGGGGAAAAACATATGAAATACAGACTTTATAATTTAAAAATATTATTGCTTTCAGTCACGCAATTTTTATGGATAATTTTGTTGTCTCTGGAAAACAATGCCGCATATTAAAGTATAAGTGCAACATAAATCGTGTTTGATTTGACGCATTCAGTTATCCTTTTAACAACAATATTTGTCCAAACAATAATATTTTTATTTAAAGACTTTTTTTTACTTCGATAAACAGCCTTCTTCAGTTTAATACTCGTATTTTTTATTTGTATATTTTTGGGAAAAACGTAGCAAATACAGTTTCAACACTTAAAAAAAAATTCCTGTATATTGAATATAAGAAAAATTTTTCCTCGTTACCATGTTCTGGTTAAAAAATATTTTTGGGTTAAAAGTACCGGCACCCTAAGTGCCAATAGTTTTGACCGGAATTTGATCAAGAATTTTTTACAGCTCTTTATAGTGTAATTAGGATTATATAGTTGAATATCCCTAACATAAAAATATCAAGATTTAATCAATTTCTGAAGAAATTAACTATAGGTTATTCTCCGCTAAGTATCTAATAATATTAAATGCACACTTAGAATTCATTTAAAATTAATACAATTGGAAAGTACTAACTTATTATCCTTGAGTAAAATTCCTTCAATTAAATTCTGTAAAAAGTATAAACATTTATCATTGTGAAATATCAGGATAAATAGCAAAAGGCATGAAACAAATAATTCTAAGACGTTTTTATTTTAAATTAACTTTCCTGAAATACTAAACACCAATTCGCAATTTTTAATGAGAAGTGAGTTTACAGTTAACTTCTAGAAAAGTATAATTTCTTCGTTTTACATTGTTTTACTACCCTCTTAACATTTAAATAAAACATTTTCTTTTGTTACTAAAAGTAGGCTTACCTCGTTGGTTAAACTCCGATTCCTCTTTCATTGACGACAGCTTTGGTATTCTTTTTTAAATTGGAAAATTAACAATTACACTACCGTTTCTTTTATCCTTACCTCTCGAAGGAAAAATAAAATTTCCCCAGCAGAATTTAATTCCATCTACCATTGATTTTGGTATGGGGAGCGGCTTCTTCTAAATGGAAAGTCAAAGCTATTTTTGGTAGAATTATTCATTTAGAAGATTTTACTGGCGCCGTTGAGCCAAGGAGAGAGAAATTTAATTTAATGTAATTTCCTCTGCTCATAAGAGAATTACAGATAAGCTTGTAATAAATGGATGGTTTCTTACCATTTTGGTAAAATTTGTCTCTTTTCTTAGCATTAAGGTGTAACGTTTCACGTTTAAGTTATGAATTTATGTTTAATCTCTGAAAGATGAGTAAAGGCTTAAAGTATTTGGAAAATTTGTTTCAAAATAGAAAAAAAAATACTGTTGAGCAGATTAAAGTTGACGGCAGGATGAAAGTAAGCAAACGTTGTAGATTACTCACTGAAAGAGTCACGGAAATCTGAGAAATTCTTTACTTAGGTAATAAACGTAGCAGAATCAAAATATCAAGTTCGGTTAAAATCCAAGCTTATCTAAAGTATTGTTAACTAATCTAATAATGTATTATCGCTACAGATTAAGGAAATTCGAGATTAAGTCACAATTTTTTTCACCTTGCGTATTGTTTATTCGTATCTCGACCCACCCTAACTCAAGGGCACACGAGAGTAGAGCACGCATTCTACATACAAAACATACATAAAATAATTATTACATCAACAACAAGTATAAATGGCATACAAAATATAAAGTACAATGAAAATTTGGAAAAAAAACAAATGAGGAGTTTACAATGAGATTGTATAAGACAATGGCATAAGAAATCAATTCAGTGATCAATGTTGAAAAATTTTGAAACATGCCTAAAATGATAAGTATATAAATGATATATAAATGATATAAATGATAAGAAAAATAATAAGTTTTTCAGAGGTCTGAAAAGTCAAAAAAAAGAAAAGGTTTCAAAAGTCAAAGCTTTGGAAAATTTCAAAAGTCTGAAAAGTCAAAGAATGAAATTTGTAGTTCTGAAAAGGCAAAGTTTGTGCTCAATTGAATTTGGAATGCGATTTGAGATTAGATAGGGCTTGCAAGTATCTAGGACACGATGCTGAAGAAGCGGGGTGATGAGGATTGTGGCACGTGCCAAAGTAAGTGTTCGAGTGCCAGCAGTTAGTGCAGTGGTGATCGGCGGAAGTACATTTGTTAGCGTGGTGATCACTACCACAGGTGGCGCATGTTGCATAGTCGGCCTGACACTGGTTTGTTTGGTGGTCCAACCCCTAACACCAGCCGCATCGTTTTAGTAGTATTCCTTTTTTGATTATGCAACGGTTAAGACCTATGAAGATGAATCTCGTTTATAGGAGTTGATTTGCCAGTCTATGTGAAACATTGGCTATGATATGATGTTTTTTGGTTGATGTCTTGTGTGGTATGGATTTTACGTAGTTAATTATGTTGTTATTGGCAGAAGGATCACTATATTTTTGAAGAATGGTGGTAATGTCTTTGCCGTCAAATTGCACAGATGCATTGAGAATGATCAACGATGACAGGCATTGTTGCTTATCTCGAAATTCGAGTTTAACTTTGGATGCTGGTCGTCAACTTGTCCTTGTCCTCTTGTGTGTGGAATTTAATTTCTGCGAGATTTTTTGTTTTGAAGACTTTTTTTACAACTGTATTTGGGTTGGCGTCTCTGATAATTTTTATAATGTCTTCTGGATTGTTGCCTTCATCTGCAGGGATTATAATTGGTGCTGGTGCGCGAGGAAATGAAAGACACAATTTTTTTTCTCTCTGAAATTTATGGAGTGTTTCTGCGCAATCCAAACTGGAAATTATTAATACTTGCAAAGAAGGATAATTCAAACCATAATAAGGAGAGTATATAAGGGAATATAACTCTGTTAAAATTACAGTACTGTATGGTAATATCATTTCTGGTAAAAGTCCAGAAAAATTCCGATTAATACTACCAAAATATAAGGAATTTGAACTATTCTTTTGGTCATTTTTTAGTTCGTATGGTGACTATTCACCGAGAATTCTGGTTTTCGAAATTACAGTTCTTATTTCCACATATTTAGCAACAAATAAAGAAAAGTAAAACTGATAAACAATTTTAACCGAATAAATAGTTTTCATGCCATGTTCTATACTGTGATAAAATACCAAATTTTATCATACATACAAAACCTTATTTTATTGTTAATTTTACCAAAACCATTACCAAAATGCTCCCTTAAAAATTACAATGTTTAGTTCAAAAAGTGTTTTTCGATGTTACCATAGATCTAGAAATATAGTAAATGTTTCCATATTTTGGTAGTTCTGGCCATATTTTTTTTCTCAGTGTATTTTGAAGTAAAAATGTTACATTGGAAGTATGACTTATAACTATAGTATCCCAAGACTTTCATTAAAACAGTAAAATACTATACAGCATATTAAAAAATTAATAACTGCTCAACATTTGGATCACAAGAGGATGCATTGAACTAATGCATATTTTTAAGTGCAAATTTTTCAAACAATTAAAAAAATAATTTATTTGAAATAGAAAAATAAAAAGTATCTCTCATGCTACAAATAGCTTAAGGTTTGATATCATAGAAGGTGTATAACACTCTGTATTAGTTTTTTTTTAATATACCTACATATAAATTTCAATATACCTACATATAATTAACCTAAGCCCAATTTTGATTTACTCAGTGTAGAAATAGCTAAAAAATGTCGCCTATATTCAATAAGTACAGAGTAAGCTTCAAAAAGCTTTTAAAATTATTAAAACTACTTAAGAAAGTGATGAATTTTTAGAGGAAATTAAATGAAGCATTATGAAATTATTAAACACTTTTCAAGCTGTTTCTGTGACAAATTTATAAGGAAAAAAAATCTGGTTAGAAGTACCATTGGAACACTTTCTACGATTTAAACTTCTGAAGTTTTCAAAGAAAATGGCCACTTACTACTACGAGTTTTTTGGCTAAAATTTCAATGAATAACTTTTTCTGTGCTAAAATTTATTTATTCAAATCATAAATGTTCTTAAATTTTACTGAAATGTAAAGATTATTTAAATTTTAATGATAAAAACTTGTATAATTAAATTGGTTTGAAAATTATAATTATTTTGCATATCTGATATTTATTCTCTACAATTAAAATAATCATAGAATTATTTTTTTCTTTGAGTTTTCTTGGTAATAATCCTTTCTTCACAATGCTGAGGAATTTGAAAAATGGAAATATTATCAGTAACGTTACTAGTTACAAATATATTATCAATCGCAAAATAAATAATTTACATAAAGGATTTAAATCACTATGGAAACATTCGGAACATCTTAAAAGGTAGATCGAGGTCACAAAAGCGTTCTTAATGCGTGTTATATTTAGAAATAAATATCATCATGCCTCATATTGAAGCTAACGAATAAAAGACAAAAAAACAGTACGTTTCCTTTTGGTATTACAAATCGGGAAATACCACACGTGCTTTTGCTTCATCATAAATCCTAGAACACCTGATTTGGAAAGTTGTTATTTACGGTTCGTTTCTGGTTCAGACGTTCGGCAAGCAATACGTCACTGCGCAAACTATAGATAAATCGCTCTATAGGCCGTGTCAAGTTTTCCGTAATTAATTACGCTTAATGCTTCTGAGCGTTTTGTTTTCCTTACTTTGGTTACTTGATTACCGTTCGAACGCGTGGTCTTGAGAGAACATGTCAAGAAAGTTTTCGAATATTTTAAGCTCCCAATGAATAAATATCTCGTATATTGTTGAGGATGATCCTTATTCTTAACGTTCTATTGATTATCATATGTGAAGATTCTTCCAAGATTCCGGATTCTTAATCAAAAGATTTCTGAATTAAGAGAGTCGAGGCTCCATCGTAATTTTTAGAATGTTGTACCTAAATATAGTTTAAATAAAAGAGCCGTTTAGAAGAGTGAAAGCAAGATTGGTAGTGTGAGATATATATCACTTATAATGTGCGGCTTGCTTCCTATAATAAATTAAAACGTGAATGTATTTCTTAGTAATATATTGATTCAGTTATATATATATATATATATATATAAAATCATTTTTTCGTTATTTTAAACTTTCAAAGAAAATAATGAAAATCCATTTTAAATGTACATCTCTTGACGCGAGGTGCACTCTCATTCTACCAGTTTATTAAATTATTCAGCGTTACGGAAAACCGTTTTAATTAATTATTTGTAATGAAATATGGACCGCTAAATTTTATCGTTAATTGAGTATAAGATAACGTACTAAAATAATAACATAACTATGAAAATGAAATTCATTATTTAGACTTTCAACATTTCTCTTTGTGTTAATAACAGGAAAACAAAAAAAAATCCATAATTTATAGAACATAGCAGGGATATTTATTTTTAACTAAAATTAAAATGCAAATTACGGCGATTCAATTTTTTATGTAATACAGAGAGAAGTTAAGAGCTACAGTATTCTAAAAATGGTAATTTTTCCTAATATATATAAATAAAGCAGAATCCTTAAATGTACGTGTGTTTGTATCTCATCAAATCTGCATTTCTGAACCAATCTGTACCGAATTTGGTGCGTATACGTTCAAAGACATGACACACCTTACTGTCTACTTCAAAACTACATCCGATTTTTGAAACTCCATTCGATAAAATGTATTCGGTGGTGTTGATGTAATATAAAAATTTTAAAATATCTATTCAAAATATATATTACTCCAAGATATTCTAGATATACCGCTATCGCAATAAATTCTTTAAACATTCTTTTGGACTTTTTCCATTTATAATAATCTCAGAGCAACTTATAACATTCATAACTAGTAGCGTAATTCAGCTATAGAACACTAAAATCTACATTCTATTACTAGAAGTAACTTTCGAAACTTAGCATATCAGGTTTGTTAAAAATTGGTAAGAGAATGCTAAGAAAGTTATGCACGAAGTGCCAATTCAATTGGAAACTATGCAGCATGGCTTAGTAGAAACTAAGGCTCCTATACTATCAATAATTCAGGGGCTCTAGTAGAAACATTTGTTTTACCGTATAACTGTTTTTCGCCATTTAGAAAAATAAGTAATTACCCCTGTTTTTTTTACATAAATTTTACGCTGCTCATACAGATCACTAAATTAATAATGATACCCAATCAAAACTAGGTGAACCAGCTAGTATGTAATAAAATAAAATGGATAAGTCAGAAGAAAGATTTCTAAGAAAAAGCGGAATAGATTTCTGAGATTAAAAAAGTATAATTTATATCTATAAAGACTGAGCAATGTTGCAGATTCAGAAAGACTGAATGGGCAAGTCCGGCCCATCTCAAACTATTTGTGTCAATTAAATATCCTAAATCTTAAAATGTTATCAAAATAATTTAATGAAAAATATATTCGACACTACTTATCTAAATTCTATATTAATTGGTAAAACGGACCGCTAAGTTCTCATATACATTTATAACTAGTTTCTTAGTGAATTGAGTTTCTTTTTTCTCTATAAATAATAATTGACAATATGCTGAAATATTCTTTTCTTAATGAAACTGGGGCACATTATACCAACTAAAGGGCATCGTGTACCCAAATCCACCTGGGCATATAGGGTACCAACTAAATTACTTAAAGGGCCACTCTGGCCTCAACTGTCATTCATGGTACTTACAACAATTTTTTTTTTGGATTACAGTACAAAGCAATAAACAATGAAATGTTCCAAAATGGCTCCAGCTGTTTTACTTATGTTAATATCATAAAAGTATTTATTAGTTAAGAACAATATATATTTATCCATTGTTTTTAAAAAAATCATTTTCATATAAACAGCATATTATTAGTACCACATTATTCTTTAAGATGTTGACAATTACATTAAAGGAAATAAATTGACACAACAATAAAAAAGTAGTAAAAAATTTGTTATGAATTCATTCCTATACAAGCATGATTTTTATTAATTTCTTGCTCACAAGTTAGAAATGAATTTGTAATAATGTTTGCGCTCGTAAAATATCTTGCGCTAACAATAAACTGAAAGTTTAAAACCTTCTTTATTTTGATACTCCGTCATTTTATGTACATTTTTCTTCAATGTTATTACCTAAACCTTTGGATGAAGTTGTACTACACTACGGAAAACTTGTTTATACGCGTAAACTCACTTGGCTGTGTGCCAAAACTGCATACAGCAAACTCATATCGTATTCTTAATATAAAGCATTCACTGGACGGACTTCTTAAAACAGGAAGTGCATTTGCATATGCGTTGTTACTTTTAAGTTTACTTTGTTGACAGACACGCTACTAGGAGCCCCGAAGTATTTTCTTTTCCGAACGAACTTTGCAATTAAAAGTTTATTCATCCGAAAGTTGTCTCGTATGAAAGGAAATGAATATCCGTTTGCTGACTCTTGTTGTCTCAAGTTTCATGATTCCAAAACCAACTTTTATGTTTTTACTTCATAGATATCAGTTTAAATTATTTGTCATTTTTTAAGAAACGAGATTCTTAGAAATATTTTTAAAAAATCTAAAGGGAAGCTAGGAGGGTTATGATTTTTTAAGGGCAAACATTTATGGAAAATCTAAAAAATATTTATAGACAAAATATGCATTTTAAAACACATTTTATCACTAAAACTTACATGTTATTGTATGTACACTTTTAAAAGTTACATGATTGGACTGTTGAATATTTGTTGGAAGTGGTTTATAGAGTACTTTTGTAACTGAAATTTTTCGTAACTTATATCACAGCGGAACAAATTTTTTGCTGCATTTACACAAATATAATCTTTGCCTAATTAGGGTGTAAAGATTTCAAATCTGAAATTAATGTTACTCCCTAAAGCAACAGATCTTAAAACTATAGACATGTTTTTCAGTTTTCTGACAAAATCTGTTATTTTCAAACGTTCTAAATAATAGAAGATCACGTAAATTTAGCTACAAACTTCTAAAAGAGTCAGGACACATTAACAGTATTAAAATGGCATAGAAATCCATTCCCGGATATTTCATCGGATGTGGCTCAGAGAGCTTTCCTATTTCAACCTCTTTATAGGCATATGAAGAAATAGTTCCTTTTAGGGTAGCGCCCCTAGTGGTGTACGTTGAAATTTCATTTCACGGATTCTTGTGAAATTTTAATCCTGATGATGTGTCCTAACTCCATACAAAGTTTGTTGCAACATTTATGCGACCCTTAACATATATAAAGCTTTTAAAATTGTACATTTCGATAAAATCAGGCTAAAAATTTTATTTTAATATCTGTAGCTTGGTGAGCGATAACGATTGCAGATTTAAAAACAACGATTCAAAAATATATAAGATCTGTTGAAAAATCTCATGCAACAAAAATAAAATGTTTCTCTTCTATTTCGAGACACATACATACAAACATATATGTACGAAAATGTCTAATTTTGATACGTATGAAAGGACTTATGTAGTATAAAACTAAAATAAGTATTAAATATATTTCGGAATATGCTATTAGGGATATGGATTTCGATCTAATATTCCTTTCCACATTTCTGACTCCACAAAAGTGAGTTAAATAAGTCGTAACAATTTTGTTAGACTATAGCTTTCAACATTGCTCAATTTCCTTGAAATAAAGACATAAAAAAGTATTTCACATTGATAAAAGTTAAGTAGAAACACAAATTGTTTATATATATTTATAAATACACAAAATGGCTTACTGTCTTCAATTCCCACATCATAAACGTAAACCACCGAACCATATTGAAATTTTAGATAAAAGCCGCACACAGAGCGGAACTTATTCTATAGGTAGGATTCGCTTCTCCCGATATTTCTCCCATTTCCCTTATGTTCTTATTTCCGGAATGATATTTTGCGTTTGTAAAATTTCTATTCCAAATATCATTGGATAAGTATGACTTCCAGGAAGTGAATATATGGGGAAAGGGGTCCAAACAGGGAGTTCCGAAATTCATTTAAGTGTATTTTTTGGTGAAAGAACTACCCAACAACAACTCAAAATTGCTGTTTTCCCCAACCGTGCTTTGATCCAGTTACAAGAATTCATTTTTCAAAATTTTATTATGTTCCCCCAAGTAGTCTTAGTTGTAGTCTAAAAAGGAAAAAAAACGATTCTGCTCTTATTTTTGGAGAAAAAGTTTTATCTTCCTCTTGCTCATTTCTCATCTAATTTTTGTTGCCAACCTTTCAAAAAATATGAAGAAAAAAAATTAAATTACTCGCTGTGATTTCAGCATGCAATTCTCAAAGTGGGGAGTTATAGAACATTCTTTTACTTTTTTTAAATTCTTATTTCTTGCTTTTATTCCCCACGTCGCATTCTAATACTTTCGGCACTTCTTTAGGGCAATCTTTGAATAGGTAGGAAGTGATTCTCTTCTCTCTAGTCCAAGAGTAGAACTGCGGAAGTGTGATGTATAGGGATGAAGTTACGGAAAATGAAGTAGGAAAATAAAAATTCTCCCATTTTCTATTTCGCTCTAAGAAGTGAAGATTCTGATTGCACTTAACAGATACACCAGAGCTTAAAAAAACGCGCATATTATCTATTCTAAAGTATTCTTTAGATTTAGAAACTACTGCTTTATGTTTCCGAAAACTGAATCAGGGAAACAGATCACGAAACAAGCATTCTTTTTGCTGAGCAATTTTTTGTTCAAGACAGCTGCAACCAAAGTTGCATGAAACAAAAGTATTTTTATTTAACTTCAATCCTTAGTCCATTTTTTTTTAAGTTTTTGCGTTTTAACCTATTAATGTATTAATAGTTTATGTACTATTTGTGGTTGATGCGTGTTCCTAATTACTTGTTCGCTTAAAAAGGAATGCTAAAAGTAATTCCAAATAAGTGATGGTTTTAAGCTTAATTTTTAACACATTACAGACTAACTAATTCTTAACATTAGCAAAACACTTAAATTCATTTCATTATAATTGTAAATAAATATATAAATTTATCATTTCATTATTATTATGAATAAATATATAAAATTATAATTTCATTATAATTATAAATAAATTAATCATTTCATTATAATTATGAATAAATATATAAATTTATCATTTCATTATAATTATAAATACGTATAAAAACGTTAACAAAAAAAGCTAAGACGAAGGAGAAAGATCAAACTTTCTTAATTATAAATATTTATTTGAGAAAATGAATTCAGTTTAGTTTAGGAAACAGTGTGAATTCAGTACGGAAAATTTACTTCGGAAAACCGAAAATTCCCTCGGAATTACGGTTTAACTTGCCTAGTTCAGATATAAACAGAACATAAGCCTGGGATTTTCCCTAAGATATAGATAAGGAAGCACTACAGGTTCGAGGATACATTAGATTATTTATGAATTCGTCGATTTGTTGAGTCAAATATTCTATCCTTGAATAGAAACCTTAGAATCTAACGATATAACATAGTATACTAAAACCGGAAAATGGATCATTGGCGTAAAAAAGAAGAAATGTGTCACAAATTGCATGTCACTAAAACTTCATCATACTTTTGTTTAAAGTTAAAATCCGTGAATAATTTTTCTATTTATGAATAATATGAATATTTAATTTGCAAAAATGCAACAAAAATCATCTATTATTCTTCACATTGCTAACGAAAGCAAAACGGTTTGAATAAATACGTGTTTTCTATTATGATTAAAATGGAAATCATGTATTAGATCTTTTGAATTTGGTAATAAATTTATTTAACAATCTCAGATAATGGTATTACTTTAAAAAAATATTTGATATATTATTAAATTTATTTATATTTTAATATATATTTAAAATGTATTTTTTAAATTACTAATTAACACGTGATTATATTTTTGTGACTCTTGGAGATATTTTGCTTTTAGGCGATTTCCGCAGACACTAGTTTCCCATGTTCTAAACATAAATTTGTTGAACTGCCATGGCCTTTTTCTAAGACGTAATCACCATATTTTCATAAAAGCTCCCCAAAGATTACCATATTCACGATATTTCCATGTTATGTCTAACTAGAATTAAATTATAACAAATTAAAACTGATATGTATTCTTACCTTAGATCATGGCATAAAAATCATTTTTCGAAAAATTTTTCTTTTCAGTTTTTTATTTTTATATGTGTGGAAATAATAACTAAAATTCAGAAAACCAGAATTTCGTGTAAGCATTTACCACATGAATGGTTTAAATGCCGTATTTTTTGCTTTTATTATCATAATTATAGAATTTTTTACCAGAAATGCCTCTACGATAGAGTACGGTCAGATTTCCGTGTAGGAGTTGTTACTTTTCCTCCATAAACTATGATGCCTTTGCTACTCTTATTAATTAAATGTAGGGACACTACTTGAAAGAACAATATTCAAGTAGTTAAACCCTCATAAAATTATAGTTTAAATGTATAAATAAGAAATAATACGTTTGAAGCTCTCAAAAACATGGGACCACTTTCATGCATGAAAAAACCACCATCAGTTTATTTAGATTATTTAATTAATACAGTTTAAGTATTAATTATTTTTACTAGCTACTCGGTGCTTTAAGGCATTTATTTAGTTTCCAGAATAAAAAAAAAGTAAAATTACTCTTCTGAACTTCAATGGAAATTATGAGATAAAGCAGCCGAGCATTCGTAAAATAAATAATGTTTAAATCAAATATTTAAATTATTTTAAAAATATAGCTAAGAAAAGTATTTTAAATCTTTATTTTTTAAAATAAAATTTATTTTTAAATCTGAAAGACTTTTTGGAAAGTAAGTGTTGGTCATAAAGTGAAGTGTTCCCACAAACAATTGAAATTCTTCTTAGCATAAAAATCTGTTTAAAACTCCTCATAATTATGCACTTAGATAAAAATTTTCAGAAATTTTAATCACTAAGACCCAAGGTTGAAACTGCTGAGGTTATGTGCTTAACGAAGGTTAAGAAAAATTTAAATTCTTTGTAAATATGTAAGTTAAAACTTCTGGTTTTGAATACTAAACAATTTCAAGTTAAACATTTTTAAATTTCCTCAGAAAATAGTTCATGCTTGAAAATATTTTTTATTCAAAAATATATCAATCATATTTTTTTCCTTTTATAATTAATGATTTTGTTAGTAATAATTATGCAAATTTTGGTTTATTTTGTATGTCCGTAGACTTAAACTTGTAAAAGTGCTTTGTCACTGGCAATTGGCAAACATGACATTTCTTTGTGTGTGTGTGTGTAAAACGGAAAAATAAATGAGACTCCGTATTTCTTAAAAATGGCTTATTAAGTATGAATTGAAGATTTAATTGTATTTATTTATATCGGCATTTGAGCAAAAATAGGAAGCCTCTTACACAAAAATTGAGTGTTAATGTAATTTTATCATGTATTACTTTTTAGATTTAAAAAAAATTACATTTGAGATCAATATTGCTTACGAAAAATATTTTGTTAAATCATATCTAATCTATGTATTTTTCATAGGTTAAAAGTATTCATTGCAGTTCAAATAGTCATGTAAATCCCTAAAGAGACCTAAGTGCTTAAGGAACTGATCTGTTTTAAAATTAAGTTTAATTGAATAATAATAAAAATAATAATTAAGTAAAGTAAAACAAAAATATTCTGTTGTTGATTAATTATAACGGAAGTTTTTATGGAAAATTTAAAGTGTTTTTTAGATGTCATTCCCCACACGACTTCAAACGTTTTTTTTAGAAAATCAAAAATTTTACGTTTTTAATGCGGCATAACATGTGTAAGAAATAAAAAAAAAGTTTTAGTACACAATTTCCTTAATCATATAATTCCTCCCCTGTCACAGTTTAGATATCACTGTATAACTAAAACTGAATTACTACATTTTAGGAGATATGCAGTTGCACCTTACATATCTCCTAAAAAGTATCAATTTCTTAAAAAGAAGTAACATATCTCCTAAACAGTATTAATTACTCCTATTCAACTCTATTAGTAGTAAGCTATCTTGACATTTTAATTAATTAATTTCAAACTGTTTTACTAAAATAACAGCATTTGAATGGACTATGCTCTAAAATATTAGTACTAAGTAAATATTTGTCATATTCTCACAATTTATGCATACACTGTGAAAACAATCTGGAAAAATTACCAGTCTCCATGGTAATTACATTTTTGGTAAAAATACAATCCGTTTAATAAAATCAAAATTTATGGTATTCACGTCATTCATCTGATAATTTGTTCGTTTATATGGTAATTGTTAACAGGTAAGTTTAGTTTTCATAATTATAATTCTCATTACTGCACATTTAGAAAAAGTACAAATCTTAAATATGAACTTAACCGAATAAATGGTTTTTATGCCATGTTCTAAGGTATCAGGTAAAAATAACCAAATTTTCCACACCAAAATTTATCAAATATTATAAAACGATATTTTTTTGTTAATTTTGCAAAAATTCTTACCGAGGCACTTTGATATAAATTACCATAGAGCCAGAAACATAGTTTATACATTCCGTAGTTCTGAAAATACTTTTTTTTTCTTAGTATAGATTCTTGGAAAACTTATAATTTATGTCTAAATCATATTAAAAATAAGATATTTAATTATTTTGCTTAAGTTGTTCTGTTATAAAAATGCAGCTTTGTACTTCCTTAAAGTATTTTTAAAACATTCAATATATGTTTAATATTTAATATTTAAGTACATTTTGTTTCATTCTAGCACAAAATTTAAGTTTTGAAATGGTTTAGTATTGCTTATCTTATGATGGAAAAATTATTCTTACCATTTATCTAATTTCAATTACTTTACACACATATTGAAATGCAAAATTCATTTAAAGTCATTAATCATTTTTACCTAAGTAATATGCCGTATGCTGCATCAGAGTTAATCCCAATCGCATTTTATATTGGCTATTGGAATTTTATCGAATCATCCATGAAGTTCTAAAAAAATAAAAATAAAAATAAACACTTTATTAAGTCCTTCTCCAGGAACATACAAGCCTAAAATCTTGATGTTAAACTTTTAGAGTTTTCTCTCTGCTCAGAAAATAAAACTTTTTCTCAATAAAGAGGAAAAGCAAAAGAGGCCAATCAGAGCTGCAAATCCCATTTAAAAAATAAACCTCCAATTTATCCAGAAAAAATTCTTTTTTTTCATTCCACGTAGTTCGTAAAAGAAATATGCGGTCGATTATTCATTCTTCTGACCTGCCTCACAACAACTGAAGAGTCAGCAACAACAGAATATATGCCCAATCGCATCCTGATTCAACGAGCAAACGCTTAAAGAGAGAAAGAACGCTGATCGATCATCCCTAGGAGTTGGAGACAGAAAAACCATGCATCAATCATCCAAGACCATGTATGACGTGCTTGATGCGACCAATCATGTGCTTGAACGTAGATGGATAATGCCAGAAGATTGCCGCAATGACTATTGCGAGAGTGAAATGCCCTGTATTCTGCCAGGGACAGGGCCAAATGTGAGAGGAATGAGTTGTGGATCTTATATTGTATTAATGAGCCTTCAAAGAATGCCATTACTTGATTTTTCATCAAAGCGATTCCAAGGACCCTTAATAGAAACTTAGTGGTAATAAGATTAATAAAGGGTCTTTGTCTTCAGGCAAGATTGAGCTCCACACATTGCTCATTTATGGGAGAAAAAAAATTCTAAACATTTTGATTTCAATAGCTACATTGTTTCTTCCGATGTATTGGTTAAAATATATCATAAAGTATCACGCTTCCACAGAATAAATCATAAATAACGATTCCTCACCAAAAGAAAAATCAAATTATAATTTTGCACATTTTTATATTACATGAATATTTTTTTTTCATTAATTCATATTTGGTCCTAAAATATTTTAGAAATACATACATAATTGGGAACTTATAACTCGCGAAGAAATAAAGTTATTCTGCCTAATCATGTCATTAAATCAGATATAATTGGATATCTTTAAGCGACGTCACATGTGTGTATCAAATATGATTGGCTTGAGCTATGATTTATCTGGGATGACGTCACTTACAGGGCATCCCATTGAAAATAACTTAACAGGTATACATACTTTATATACCAGATAAATTTTTTAACTTCGTGCGCAACGTGCAGTATAAAAAAGTAAACCTAAGTGAAACCGTAAACTTACATAATCTACATAACCGTAATCTAAATATTACTTTGATTTGAAAAATCTAAGTTAGGTGAGTAAATTCCATCCTTTATTTTATTTATTACATATGATACAAACAATTTTAAATTTTATTTTTCTGCAAAAATGAAAGGTTTCGTATCTCTGAACTTTAAATAAGAAAAGAGTCAAAACAACATTTTATACATAGTGATGTGAAAATTAAACACTACCTGATGCATTTATTAAAAGAAATATAATGTTTTCACATGAAATAAATAATACAGTACTCAAACTTACAACGCTTTTTAGCATTAACACAAATATTCTCTGGCAAGCGTAGTGCATATTTCATTCATTGAAGACTTAACAGTATACGAGTGTAAAATTAAGGTCAAGGTGTCAGGCTTAATCATTTTCATATAATAACATGACCGTTCAAGGGAATTTGACGTTCCCTCATCCCACCCTCAAAATTTTGAAGATTGACGATGTGGTCGGTGGCGACAAGTTGACAGGCGAATATGTCTTATTTTAGTCAAAGTGTCAGTTTAATATCAAGACGGACACCTACTTACTCTATTATTTAATTGCTTTGGATTAAGTATATAGTCAGACTTGTTTAAAAACGATTATACCTGTTATTTTTCGGTTCTAGCAAGTAAAAGTTTTTCTTTTTCCCTTTAGATACATCGATAACGATTTAACATAGGTTATGAAATTAATTTTATGATTTTATACTAAAAATGAGACTAAATGGCTATTTTGTTTTTATCATAATAGTTCCTCTATATGATTATCTGTGTTAAAAAATATTGATTTGAGAAAAAAATTTTTACCAAATTCTTCTCCGGCCAACTTTATACTTTTACGTTTATTATCTTTAAGTTTTCTTATTTTTTATACTTCATAAGCCAACTTTTAAATTTTATTAATTTGACATAAATTTGGAAACTAAATTATTCTCCTACCATGATTTTCTTTTCTAGTCTAACTGATTTTGCTAACCATAATAGCATCGCCAGTGCAGTCTTTAAATTTTATCTTTGAAAAATTAATGTTGGTAGGAATATAAAAGTGCTTAATCTTTTGTTATATATAGCACTTTAAATTTTATTTTTCAATAAAAATTGATGATTTTTGTGTCCTTTAACTTTAAATAAAAAAAATCAAAATATAATTTTAAGTATAATTATGTAAAAATTGAGCAATACTCTCTTAAAATGAAAGAGTTATTTCCCCTACTCAAAAAAGAGTTAAATTTTTTTAACTCAACTTGAGTGAAATACATTCTTATTTGAGCGAAATTCTTGTTTTGTATTAACTCAAACTTGAGTGGTATTTATTAAGCAATATTTGAGTGGTTTTAGCTCAAACTTGAGTGATTTATTTATTATTTAATTGTGTGCAAGATATAAGCTGGAATTTCTATCGTTTTATATTAAAAAACAAACGATAATAGATCTAAATAAAATTGTTATGTTCTGTGATCTAAATAGATTATGTCTTCCTTTTTATTTTACGTTTAATTTTTTTTCTGGAGAATACGTCATTTAATATTTTGAATTAAGAAGAATTAAAACAACTTTTAGTTCACAGCGGTATTTCTGAAGAAGACGCTGTTTTACTTTTCAGTAAGTANTTGAGCCATCTCAGCTAGATTTGGCATGTGACATTTTTAGCGGCAATCATTGGTCGATTTTCTAGCGTTGCCATTCGGGGAGTTGTAATGAGGCTTTTTCTTGTCGCCGTGTAAGAGAAATATATATATAGATAGTACTCAGAAAATGTTCCAGCATTGGCTAAAATATGTGCTGTATTTTAATCAGTACTAATTTTTATCTTTAACTACAAAACAGTAATCTTGTTTCTTTACCAATCGATAGCAAAACTAATAAAGTCAGTACACCGTTCTTAAAGCTAGGTACTAAAATATTTGTATGTTAGTGCTAAAATACGTCATAAGCTCTTATATTCTAGGAATTCTATGTTTAATAAGCATGGTGTGTATTTAATATGTGTAAATAATCACTCTAAATAAATGAAATTTTCTTTATTTTTCTTAACATTCTAATACATTATTAAAAAATAAAAAATAAAATTCTTGTTACTCATAATGTATGATCAGTTCTGAACAAGCGAAGTTTTCTTAAAATTTTTTCTGATTTTTACTTAAAATTATAAAATTTTCTTATGAAAATGTCAGTCAAGGAAATAAAACTCTTGATGAGGAAATCAAAATTTTCACTTCAAACGTATTTTATTTCATTATAAATATAATTTTTTTTATACATTTTACCATCTAGAATTCAAAACGGACGTCAAATCACGAATTTACTTTCCTACTTAGGTATAAAAATGTGTTAAAAATTAATGTATTTAATGTAAACAAATCAGCAATACGTTATTAGATAGGTATTTTATATTTTATAAAAATATTTTGCAAACAAACAGCAAAAAATATTTATAGGTTTAGTTAAACAAGCAAATTTAGTACGTTTCTTTCAATGTATTTGTTTTAAAAACAGATATAAATTTTAATAAAATTTTTTACATAAATTTTTATATTAATTATTGAATTTTATAACCTGTACTATTTAAATCAATTGTAATCAGCCTCAAATGATAGGATACACTTTTTAAATTTAATTTTTGCTTTACGCAGTCATAGTTAAAACCTTAAGGAAATTATTTAAAAAGTTAATGTTTGGAGCATGATAAAGTAAGATTCATTCTTAAACGAATAGTAAAGGCTTATAGGTATTAGTTCTTGAGCCGCGATGGCTCAGGGGATAGAGTGCTCACCCATTCAATGAGGTGAACCGGTTTTCGAATCTCAGTGACGGCTGGTCGACACGAATACGCATCTGGCTTGCACCGACCACATTGCTGACATGAAATATCCTCAGTGATAGACGGGTAGTGGATTAGAGTCCCCTTACCGTCATGCTAACCGTGGGAGGTTTTCGTGGTCTTCTGCTCCCAATTCTTGATCCAGGAGTTCCCTTGTCCTCTCGATTGGGTTCAAAATTACAAGGCTACGGAGTTGAACATTAGTAGTCGTAAACCCGAAAAATGGGTCTGCTGTTTAGCAAATTTTATAAAATACAAAATATCAAAAGCATTTATTCTTGCAAATCACTACTAAAGCAGTAATTTTCAGTGTTATTAGTTTTATATTCAATTCCTATGGAAAATTTTGGTAAAACAGAATTTAATAGAACACCTATCGCAGATTCTTGATTAAGGAGTATTTTTTCTTGAATCCTAATTACCTTTTAATCTTAATTAAAAAATTCTAAATTTCTAAATTTTTACCATAAATACATAAATTATAGAATATACCATTTTATTTGAGTTGATTGATATTCAAACTTTAACATCTGCGTTATAAAAATAAATTACCTAAATATTCCGGATTTTTTCTTTTTTTTTTTACTTTATGATTTTAATAAAAAAATTATTGTGAATGCAGATTTAATTGTTGACTAGATTGTTGTTGTTGTAAGAAAGTTAATAAAACTTAACTTAATTCATGTTTACAGTTAAAAAAAATGTTTCAAAACTGTTTCACATTTTCTTATGTGCAATGAATGCAGGAAAAAAAAATTATACTGTTACAAACTAATTTAATATTTATTTTTGATTTTTTCTGATCTTTTGTTGAAAAAAAAAACCTTTCATAACAGATCATTTTATTTTTCGTCAATCAAAAATGCTGTATATGCGAAAGGAAAACTAATGAAGTGTAATAAAACTTATAAATCCTTTTCGTACGGTAATAATTTTTATGCTAGAATTATAGTTTTGCCTCAGTGCATTTATTTAGATCCATTTTATGAACAATTACACTGAAACACCTGAAAGTATAAGTCTCAGCACTTGAGGCTCGTCTTAATGGGCCAACTGGATGCAAACAAGTTTAAACGAGCAGCTAAATACTAAAGATTTCCAAATAAAAGCTGCAAAACGGGAACGTTCAGTGTTAAACGACGCGCTATATCTTCCTTAATTACCGAACCACATCACATCTCGGTGCTCCAGTCATTTAATTACTGGCATCATTAGCCAGTTTCTAGTTTGTTTATAATGGTTTAAGTTAAATTTCGTCGGTGTTTGAAGGTTATTTCAGAATTCGCATATCGGCTAATTACAATCTAAGAAAAATGTAAATGACATCGATCTAAATGTACTCTTTTATACCATTACACTTTCTTACTTTGTACCTGAACTGAAAAAGAGAACTAAATGTACTTTTGTAGCAGAATAAACCAGGATATTTTTTTCTATATTGTTACTTTTTCGCTTGCTTTGATAATTAGATTTATGAAAGCGATTTTTAAGGATTAAATTTTTTGAAAATGGTTGAATACGAACTGAAATTAACAAGGCAAAAAGGAATTTAAAAAAAGCAATATCGAAATTACAATATATTTTGAGCAATTTTCCAACCTGGAAAAGTGATAACATTTCTAAAGAGTGTGGAAAAAGTTTAACCAAACATTGAAACATAATACTGATTATAACAAATAAATTAATGGCGTGAATAGCAATAAATTATATGTTAATAATGATTGTACGCCGGAAAAAATTATATGCTAATGGAAATTAAATGCTGGTAAAGAATTATATGCCAATGCAATAGTTCTGCTTATATAATTGTTGTAAAATAATAGACTTCGTAGTAATAGTTAATAAAATAGTTCCGTGACAAAAGTAATAAAAGTCGAGCTGGATGAGAACATGATGCTGCAAGTTTCTAAAAGTTAGCAAAGAATTCGAACTCTAATTAAACAGTTATCAGCTAGCTATTAAATCAAACTTTTTAATGCTTATCTGAAGTCAGCAAATGATATTCATATATATGAATACGTATTATGTTGCTAGTTGTTTGAGTGATGTTGAATCTCGGAAGTTTAAGAAAGTTCTGAAATTAAAGCATTTCGATGTCTTTCATTAATTTCAATCAACAGAATCTACTTTCAAAGATTCATTTTATATTATTCTGTGAAAATTGATTATTTTCATTGATCATTAGAATGAATCACAAGACAATAAATATAGTTCTAGTGCAATGGTAACAACCAAGCCAAACGGAATTTTTCCTGGATACTCAAAAACAAAAACAAAAAATATATTGTATACATATTGCTCCGATATAAATGTTTCTACATAATTCTGTATTATATCACTTAATTTTGAAAAGTTTATAATTAAAGGAATCCGAAAAACGTCAAACATGCTTTTTGTCAAACTATTAACATTGTAAGATTTCAGAGTTGATAAGAACAAATTGCTTTTTAACATTTGCACAAGCTCGTAAACAATCAGTTAAATTAGTCGGTTAAACAACTCTGTTAAAATAGACAACGATATAATCCACTCGATATTTCGTATTTACTGACCACTTCATGCTGGGTTTTTTTCATATTTTTTTATAAAACGTGGAATTTTAATGAAGTATAAAAACGGGATAAAAATAATCGTTAAATTTTAATGAGCGAGTAACTATTATTGAACTATTCTAGAACTATTTATTGAAAACAAAAACAAAACAAAAATAAAATCAGTGAGCATTAAGGAAAATAAAACAGTAATTAAACTTAATAAAATAAGCATCTATAGAAATAAATAAATATGAAATAAAATATAAAACTGGACCTCTGTTCTATTATTTGTTTCCCATTTTGATATCAAGAACCTCTAAAAAGTAAATCAAAAGTGGAGTGGCTTTTAATCATTACCTTTTTAGTAGCTCAGTTATAAAGTATTTTAAGAAAAGTATTTTTTGGAAAATCCCTAAAAGTCTTTTTAAAAAAAAAACATTCTTAATAAACTGGAATTTGAAAATAAATAACTGTCTGACAAGTTTCTTTTTAGAAATATCTTTTGTACCGTCAAACATACTTTTAAACTCAGTAACGATCATACTTCTGGTATGATACATAATTGCAGAAAATAGCTGGGTTTAAGCTATAATTAATTGCTCAAGGAACAAACAATGCTTTACTTTCTTCTGTGAGTTTAACGGCCCATCAGAACTGTCACCAGTTTCAAAAACGTATTTCTGGTAATCCTTTTCGCTTCGAAAACATTTTGACTGATCCCTAAGAGAAATAAAAATACGGTTTCATTTTTTTAAAAGTTATTGGTAAAGAGTGGAACTACAAACAGTATGGAATCAAATAAATAAATTTTTTGCTCAAAATAGATAGGCATTAAATTTTGAAGACTTGACATTGTATATCTCTTAAAAGTATAAATAATATATAAAAATAGATGCAGGTAAATGTGGACCTGTTTGAAAAATAAAATTGCATTGAATTTTTGTAACTGTTTTGGACTTCGAAGATGTTGTTTTTAGGTTACTTTATAAAAATTTGAAGATTTTTCTCATTAAAGAGAGACATTGTTAAGACGTCATCATTTTTAAATTAAAGTATGTCTAATTAAAATATGTCATTATTTTTTAATTAAAATATGTTATTATCGCTGAAAAATGAACGATATTAATAACTATAAAATTTCCTTCCACTTTTTCTTAATTCAATAAATGTTTTAAAGATAAATATTTTAAAGAGATTTGAATATCACGCAGTATTAAACTTATAATTATTTTTAATGTTTTTTTTTACAAAGTTATGCTTATCAGCGCTATGCACTATGTCAAAAACTTACCACTTAGCAAAATTTAACGAACATTACAACATAAAAATTTAAAAAAAGGTTCATGTACGAGATCTTAAATAAATTACTAACTGGAACAAAAAAAATTGTTTCTAATTTGATATTAATTGCGAAGAGAAATAAATCCATGACCTTTGATTTTTTATAAATAAACATACATAAAAGAAAAACAAATTCTGATGCGGAAAAGGTACATTTAGTTTGCATCAATAGTAGTTTTTGATTGCATTTTCTCTTAATTTAATATGTATTTATTATTAAGTATTCGCTAATAACATCCTAATAGAATTTAATCAAAGCATATATTTTTTTATATTATAAAAAATGAACTTAGGGTTTGTATTCCGACCTTTAATAACTTATTTCGTAAACTAAATGATATTTTTCATTTGTTAAGTGATTAATTCCAGTTACAACTATTTTAAAAGAGCAGGTTCAAAAATTAAAAAAAATCTTGTCCGCCAATATGCATTGTTTTCAAATTTGACCAAGCACCTCTTTTTTCTGGATAAATATTATTTAATGAATTCTCTTTTTAAAGCATTTAAATTCCTCTCAATTGTCAGCAATTCAAGTATTTTTATTATCCAACAATATAGTCATCTGAGATGTAGTTTGTCATGAATTTGAGAGGGAAGAAAAATGTAATACATTGTGACAAAAAAAAGGAAAAAACAGAAACATCTTAGCAATCCAATATAACCAAGAATGATGGAAGTAAAACATGAAACTTGAAATGCATTTTTTTAAAATTTTTTTTTAAAAATTTACGTCCTTTAAAGGCCATTCTCCTGTAGGAATGGCTTCTTGAAATGTACCGCGGAGATTCCGCATTGATCTCTGCAATACCACTGCAAGCACTTTTTGATCGTTCTGATTGTTTCTTCTTTAAGTCAGATACAATCTCTTCGAAGTTAGTAATCCAACTTTTTTTCGCGCATTTTGATGTGACGGCACCATGACTTCTTAAGTTCCGAAAACTTCATAACACCCTCTGTTTTAGCTTCCAAGCTATCAGTGCTTTAATACAGCATTTTTATGCGAACATACGCTGTTGCCCATTCCACTGATCCGTAGTCATTAAAATGGCAAAGTGTTTACTTACTCAGGTTCACTATTACGCAGTGCTGCCACCTGCTCATGACTGCATTTCAAAAATTACCTTTTTTTTCACCCTATGTAATTTAGTGTATCACGATCGCCGTAAAATCTCATTGTTATATATTTTAATTCTAAAAATTATCTTTATTTTTCATCTAATATTTTCTTACATGCCTTCACATATCGCTTTAACATCACACATAATAGGAAATAGAATAATTTCTATTACTTAATAAGAAAAATTGATAATACCTGGAGTTTATACATAATACCATAATATATAATCGTACCATAATATCAAGAAAATATAATGCAACCTCAGAAAAAATCCAATTAAGCTATTTTTTCAAGTTAGTAGTGCAATAAAATTTAATAATGATTATTTTTTGGATCTAGTCAGCCCAGTCATTCAACTTTACTGAAAACTTCCTTCAACTTTACAATCAACTTTTCTGAAGAGAAAAGGTTGCATGTTATGCGAATGTTAACCACATCCCTCAAACATACTTTTGGCTACAGAATTGTGAACCCTTAACGTCTGTGACCACCACGGCTAATAACGGGCTATTGCGGGAGTGATTTGATTGAAGATTCAATTTGATTTAAGCATGCATGCAACATATATGTTTCAAAATTTCGAACAGCGAAGACTTGGTGTTATTATAAATAAAACTAATTATAAGTATTCATCATCCATCCATATTTTTGTCACAGAGTAAAAATTTCGTAACTAAATTATTAACTTTTGTACACATTAAAATTATATTCTTTTAATTAGCTCAAAGCATGATTGCTTAGTTCAAGGAAAAACTCAAGCCCTCCGCAATATTCGAGTGGCGTCAATTTCATTCTAAAACAAATAATTACTTTAAAACATAGTAATAAACGTTTAAAAACACACATCATTTAACAAAAACCAAGCTAGCAATTATAATGCAATAGTTTTTACATACTTTNAGCTTAAGGCATCTAGAAATATACACTATTTACCAATAAGTGTTTGGACACGTGTGATTGACAAAAAAAACAAACTTTATTCATAATCAATAGTTGGTAGAGCCTCCACGAGTGGCAATTACAATGCGAACCCTCAGGGGCATACTTTCCACAAGTCCTTGTGTGACAGCTAGTGGTATTTTCTTCCACTCGGCTTGGAGAAGACATGCAAGTTCCTTCACCGATTTTGGAAGCGTAGTAAATTCGTAAATCCTATAATTCGGTGTTCCAACTCGTCCCTGAGGTTCTCGATAGGGTTCAGGTCTGGGCTTTGGGTGGGCCAGTCCATTTGATTAATCCCATTGGCACCATACCAAGCCTTGGTGTCCCTCGCTACATGACAGATGGCATTGTCGTCCTTGAAGTAACAGGAGTTCACCCCGTAAAACTGCCACAACGTAGGAAGCGCATTGTCATCCAAAATAGTGCAGTAGGCATCTTGCATGGGACTAATGTCGATGTTGTTCCCTACACGATATATACCGGCGGAGGGTGTGACGTATCTCAGGATCGCAAATATAGTCATTTGCATAGGTGTCCAAATACTTATTGATAGATATGGTAGATAATGTACATATATATATATATACATATCTGTACACTGTAAAAAAATCGGATCAAATTACGATAACTAGTAAAGTTATTCAGGGTACTAATACTTTCTACCGTAAAATTCATTTTATCCGTTAAGTTTTACGGAACCAAAAATCTGACATATCGTAATATTTATACCGTATTATTTTCTGAGAAATCACCTAATCACTTTCATTAAATAAATACTACAGGAAAAATTACAGTATAAAATTGTGTTGTAAAAGGGGATTTTACGGATGCTGTGCTCAGGGTGTCAGTACTTTTTCCGCAATTTTTTACATTGTGGTTTATATAATTTTGTATTTAGGAGGAAATATGTTTCAGCTTTATAAGATTATGAACATAAACACGAACTTCTGTTTAAAGTAACCTTGATGAAAATAACATCCAACCCAAGTAAATGAGTGAACAAGGAACTTTACGTAAAAATAGATGCATTAAATGTAGCAATTCTCCATTGTAGCATTCAATTTTTTAATATTATAAAACATTTAAAAAATATTACCGAAATAGCCTTCTTTCTTCTACATAAATTCACGCATCTTCATTTAGTCAGATTTGATTTATGCTTCAAGTTACATATTATTATGAGATAAATGCATCATTTCCATAAAAGAAGTAAAAATAGCTTATTATGCAATTTTCCGTAGTTTCATTTATTTTGTAATTGAGGAAGTAATTTATTTCAACTCTATGCAATTATGAGCATAAATATGGTCCTGTGGTTAAAATAACCGTGAAGAAAACAACAACTAACCACAGAAATGAGCTAACGAGGGACTTCAACTAAAAATAGATGCATTAAATGTAGCAAATCACCATTCTAGCATGTGATTCAATTTTATTCAAAGCGTTCATGAAGAAAATACATTTAATGAAAACATACATTCATTACAATCCTCCCCCTTTTTTTAATAAATAATAAGAAAGTATACATTGTGTCTTGAATAGTAACTGATGTCTTTTCAGGCTCAAATGTTGGCACTTTTCCAAAATGTCTGTAAAATTTTATTCAAATATTCAGTGAACATGGAAGTTGCGAAATTAGAAAAGAACGCATTTTGTCACTGAGGACTACTTGATATTGAAGAACATCTTTTATTCAAAAATATTAAAATTTTTGCTTTATCCTTTACCTTATACTATATTGTTATTTACCAAGCGTCAAATGAGGACGGGATAGATGTTTTGAAGAGAGTATTACTTGAAAGCCAAAATTAAGCCAAGGAGGCTTTAAAAAATTGAAGGCAAAATGCGAGTTATGCCTCTTTTATGTAAAAGAAAGTCAGTTTTTTTTTTTTTTTTTTATTTTTAAATTTGACGTGAACAGCTGCATGAGACATTAGTATGATAAAAAAGATTGTTTTAGAAAACTAGATAAAAAAAAAAGGATGCTGCTCTTCATAGAAGGTCTTCTTTTTCTTCGTTTGGTATGGAATTAAGTTTAATTAAGTTAAGGCAAACCAACAAGACAGTTGTGTTATTCAATGCATATTCAAAAAATATAGCTCATTCTTTTTAGAAATGTGATAACATACAAATGCAGATATTCTTACCTCATAAATCTGGAAAAATCTAAAAAAAATAGAAGGAAAAAAATACCTATTATATTTTCTATTTTAGAACTATTTAGTGATAAATAAGACCCAACGCAAATTATGTTCTCAATTTTATTCTTTGTAGAAAAAATAGTTTATACAACTGATTATTTTAATTAGAAACCTATTAAAATATTTGTTTTTAAATGGATATTCATGAGTAATGCCTCAATAATTTTAATTAGCCGGTAAAGTAGTTGCTCCAAAGGTAACTTGACACTTATATATCAATAATTATATTATGTAACTCTAATATCTGCTTTTAATTTTCAAAATTTTTTAGTTCCAATTTAATACTCAGGTTCAATTGCTTGTTTAAACGGAAAATTTCCTTTACATCTTTTAGTTTAGTTTTTAACCAGCTTTAAACAGCCGATGCAATTCTGAGTTTACGACTATCAATGCCTTTCACCGTAGCCGTGTAATTTCGAAACTAGCATTTCTGGAGAATATTTGATAGTACTAACCCGTTATTGCGTTGCATTGAGAGGAAAACCATGAATAACTCAGTACTTTAGCTCGATGGCGAGAGAATTCCATCCCGAGTTCCGTCTATCACTGATAGTATTGTAGTGTGGTTGGTTCGACCCGGGAGCAGAATTTTCATAAACCAGTCACAGCTGGGATTCAAACTTTGATTATCTTAACCTCAATCACTCGGTTTCCTATTGCTAGTAATAATCATTGAAAGTTCCGAATTTCGCATCAATCATTTTTAATGCAGTTTTCTAATAAATATACTTACCCTATTCAGAGCCTCCCTGCTAATAATATTACTCACTCCACTGACTAGGAGAGGTACACTGCAGTAAAGCTGTTAAAAATCAACCTATTATTTTATGTTTAAATGGTCACTTTTTGCTGAGAGGAGAAATGACTTTTATGTTGATTAGAAGGTAGGAGTTTTGCCCTCAGTTGCCATATGCAATTAAAAACTTCGGCTTTAAATACATTTTCATGAATGGTTAAAAAGCATTAATTTTTTCTCGAAATTGGGAGTTATGAATATTAATAAACCCCAATATGGCATCAGTAAATCCAAAATAACTAAATCGTACAACAGCCTCTAATTTTAGTGGATGGAAGTTTGATCAAAAGAACGAGTCAATAATACTGTTGTATTTCTTTTTACGAGATAAATCTTAGATAATTGACGGCATTTTAAAGAGGAAAAATATGTAGATACGTTTGTACGAATTTAAGCAGTTCAATTTACTTAGTAGGTGGTAGGTAATATTTATTTACTTGTTGATTCAAACACAAATACAAACATCCGTAACAATTTTAACCAAAATCAGACTCTCAGATGTTGTTTGATAATTTTCTAATAATAGTTCGGTTTTCATGTATGATTTTGAATCAAATACTGAATAAAAAACGTCGGCAATTCAAATTTTTTTTGAAATTTTCACATCATTCATTCTAAACTTTTTTTTAAAAAAAATTTTCTTTATATCTTTATACTAATAATAAATCCTAGAAATTATTTTTTTTCTTCAAATTTATGTCAAACAGAATATAATGCAAGGTATAAAAGAAGATTCATTACTGTGTATTGTATAACTATATATATTTTTGAATTTATTAATACTATTGTACGGTTTGAAGATACAGAAACAGCGTATACATGTAATTTTGCCTCTACAAGTATGTAAAAATCAAAGAACAATTTAAGATTTCTGAATAGCCAAATACAAGAATTTATACAAATGATTTTTATATACATTTAAAACTTAATTTTTTTTAAATTTAATGTACTATTTATTCTATATTTATGTACTTAAAATAAGGCTTTTTCAAAAAACAAATATTTAATTCTGAATTTGCAACGAAATTAATAAAATGTCAGGTAATACTCACCGGAAACATTTCCTTCAAAACCCAAATAAGTGTATTAAATGTACTAATTGCATTGAAAACATAAAATTACTTGACTAAAGTTAATTGCAAAAAAAATGTACTTTAATTATCTCTATGTTAACGAGTTTTTAGAAAGTGCTGAAATTTAAAGAGAAAAAACGGTGGTTGTTTAAATAACATAAAACTAAGTACACTTTACTGAAGTTATAAAAACAAGAGTGGCTTTCAGAATAAAATAAAGGATTTAAAAAGCTAAGTAATCGGAAAATGCTTTACTGATTAAGCTTAAAGGGAAAAAAGGAAGAAGTTTCTTCCGCGGATAGAAATAAAATCCCTCAATTACTCTAAAGTTTTGTTTTCTTAGGGAATTTGAGGGAAATTCTTAAATCGTAAATTTTTAAAGCATTAGGGCATTTAAATTGCTTACGATTTGTTACATCGATGCATTTTCGTTATAAATCGGCGGATTCCTACTGTCTTATTTGGGCTTAAAGTTCTGCAGTTGACTTGATTATACTACAAACACAAACTCCGTTAATAAAGACAAATTTTTTTGTGCGGAAGTCTACAAATATTTATTTTTATTAATCCTTTTAAAAAGTTCAAAATTTTTTTTAAAAAATTACAGAAAGGTCTTTCCTTAGTTTCAATACTCCTCATTTACGACTATTGTTCACGAAGTAAAGTGATAACGGCATTAATAGTAAAAGGTTGTGTGTTTCATAATCTGACATCTTCAACTCAGCATCTGGCAAATGTAGGCAGAAAGTTCTGCTAAAAATGCAATAAAAAAACTTTTCATTATTACAGTGCACATCTATGAAAATGAGCATCGGTTCTAGCATGTCGCAAGCAGCAATCCTAACATGAATTTTTTCAGCTGCACTGTAAAAATTCTGGATTAAATTACGGTTAAAAGGCATCCGGAACTTTTTACCGTAAAATCCATTTTTACCGGAACATGCTGCGGAATGAAAAATTTTAATTACAGTAATTTTTACTGTAATAATAATTACCGTAAAATCAGTGAATCACCCTAAATAAATAAATATTACCTTTACAATTAATATCTAATATTTTACAGTAAAAATGGATTAAACGGTGAAATGGATGTCTCAGATGATGCACCGAAAGTACCAGTACTTTATATCGTAAGCTGATCCGGAATTTTTTACAGTACAGAGTCGGTTAATGGGGGAAGAGTTTATCTGTTATTGTGTAGAGTAGCTGTTGGAGAAATAAAAAATAAAAAGAATAGAAGAAAAAAAATGCTGGCCGTTTTTTTTTTCTTCTAGCTCTATGTTTAGCAGAAATTTATATAGATAAATTATCATTCAATAATTTATTAAAAATTCCATATTCAGTACTTATTTGTGTAATACTTTCATTTATAACAGATATGCTTACATTTACATAGTAAAAATATAGAAAGGCACATTTTAGCACTTGAAACTTTGAGCAATTTAACTAATGTACCGCTTCAGAAATCTAAAAAATTTAAAACCACATAATGCTAAAAGAATTTTTTTTTTACATGCTTTGAAATTTCATAACTTAGTATTGTGCCACAAAACCGAAAATCTGTTTCTAGTAGCACATCACTCCTAAATGAAATGTTAATTAATTGAATAAAAAATATCCTTCACAACATTTAATTGAAAATATTTAAAGATTAACTACGCCCTCTTGTAGATTAAAATTCAATTAGTTTTTCTTGTTTAATGACGGAAAAATCTGTCTAAAATTGATCGCTACTGAAAGCTGAGATTATATATTTAAGTGATATAAACACATGTTGCACAGAATTAAGTAGTTATTAAATGAAAGGAAAACACATTTTGCTTAATTACTTGAATTAAGTGTGAAATATTATCCTGCATGTTTTGTTGCTTAAAAAATATCTGGAGAACTCATTAGGGTTTTTTTTTCCAGTGTAAGAGAAATTATTCTAAATAATTATTCTTGTTTAACTAATTAAATAGCTCGTCAGATTGAAAACTTGGTTAAAATATACCTTATGTATAAAAACGCATTTTTAATGTTTCGAACGTTCTGGTGGTTCAAAATTAGCATGCATATATATATATATAT
>NC_092208.1:28505959-28597886 GCF_043381705.1 Parasteatoda tepidariorum | reverse complement strand
TATATATATATATCATAATAAAAACAAAGGATAAAGAGAAAAAAAAGAGAAAAACAAAGAAAATTAATAAGTTTTATTTACTGCACATGGAAAATAATAAAGATTAATGAAAATAGAAAACAAGTATTAAAATAAAATATTAAAATATTTTTTCAAATATTTTTTAATAATTTTTCTCCTTCTCTTTTCATTAATCTGCATTATTTTCCTCGTTTTCGCTATATATTTATGCATAACGTCAACATGTAGGTATACAAAGTTGTTTTCTTTGCTAATAAAATCGATATGGCATTTCTACTGTTTTTCTGATCATTTTGATAATGGTTTTAACCTTTTTACTAATATTAGGGTATTTAATAACTTGTCACCAGGTAAAATTTTGATTTTGAAGTCCGAGTTTTGACAATTCTTAGCCACGTTTACTGTACTTGATTATCATTATACTGTACTTTATTACCTGTTTAGTTTTTTTCAATCTTTCTTTATTTCAACCTTTTTTCTTTGTAAATATTTCATTATTATTTCATGACGTTTGAATTTAGTTCAACTATTACATAAATCATGATTTTTAAATGTCTAAAATTTTTCACACTAAGTCTATTTTATTTAGTTTATTTATTTTATTTATTAATTTATTTTGGTTTAAACACTATTACCAAGTGATAATATTTGGTCAAGAATTTTATATTTTTTAAACAACAAATATTTCAGATTTCTTTTATAATGTGTTTACTTTTAAACACTATATCTAATGTAAAACAATAAAAATTTACAAAGTAGGTAATAAAATTATTGAAGTTACACAAGGCAAATTTCGTACAAAAATATTCAAACATTTCAAAACGAAACATAATTTGCGCGAAGTTATTTTTTACATTTACGTTTAATATTTGTTTAGGAAATCTGATTGGCGCAAATAGTTTGAATAATTAGAAGCAGGATATTCTGATCCCATCATAATTTACAAGCTCATGCGTGCTAGTAAATACTTAGTAGCAGTTTAAATGTGATCCGAGAACAAATAACATTAACATCTTATAAATAATGATGATTCGATAATAGTTAAATATACATTTGCACGAATCACCATTAATTAATTTTGATTTATAGCAAGTGCGTAAATATCTACTTCTCTTCCTAAGTTCGTGTATTTAAGCTCCCTGATGAGTTATTTATGAAATGCTAATTATTTTTTTATTTTTCAAAAGATTAAAAAACTCGAGTTAAAAACGAAAACAATGTAAGTTTATTGCGAAAAATAACATAAATATATTTATCTTTGTTATTGATGCTAAATTCTCGTCTTTTATTTCTTCTAAAAGACGCATTTTACTCTTACAATCCAAAAATTTTTGCGACGGTTTTATTTAAAATCATTCACAAGAGTTCCGTAGCCATTGGTCATTGGCCAATATATATATATATATATACATTAGAGAAAAAGAAGAGACATATTAGATGCGATAGCGAAGCAAACAAAGAAATAATGTATATTTAACGAGAGGGAAACCTGGTCTTTAGTAGTCTGGTCTGTAAAGTGAGAAATCAGAAATTCGAAAATTGAGTTAGGCAGGCAATCCGCAAGTAGTCTATCAATGAAATATCGATGTGAAATCAATCTGTTATAGTTCAGAAATAATTTTTATTCAAGAAATAAGTTTAAGAAACAAATAATAAAGAAGGAAGCGCCCGAAACTACCGGGCAGACAAGTTCCAGAAAAGATGATTGTTGTAATAAGTCGTTGTATTTTGCCACCGGTTATCAGAAACTGCTTCTGAACTAGCGGCATGGTAAGATCTCCTTGTTGAATCTGCATACAGTTAGAATATTCCCAGTTTTTTTTTCCTTCTCGGGATTTTTATACAGCTATATTGTCTTAATTTAAGTTTTCTTCTAATAATTAATTCGGGTTTTAATAGTAGCAGCTTGGCACTGCTTGCCTAAACGTAGATATATTTCCTTTATTTCTTACATACATTATTTTACATTGTAGTTCTTTATCTCATACAGACTGTTAACAGTTTTAGTTCCTAAAGTCTACGCCGTTTGCAAGCTTTAATCTATTCTTGAATACTACAAAAATACTTTGATCCCGTATCTTCACCAAATAAAACAAATTTAACTCTTGAAAAATTATTTCCTACCTATAAATAAAATAAAAATAAACGTGAGAGGTTGTACTTTCATAATTAGCTATTATCGCTACCCATATTGTCTCCATGTTTTGCTAAAATTTTTCACTTCGCGTTTTATTCATTGATGCAGCAAAAATAGATAAATTTGTAGAATTATTTTCATTATTATTTTGAATTGTTTTTATTCCATTGACAAATGTTTATTTACATATGTTGGAAGTACGAGCAGCAACGAAATGCATAATTTTGCTTCCATGGTTGGTTACCATGGTTACCTTTTGCAAATGGAAAACGCTGAGAACGAAAACAATATTTAATCAATTCAAAATTTCGAACTTGTTGAATTAAATGACATCGGTATTTTAAGCAATTAGGTTATCCTAAGACAAACTTTTAACGCGTTAAATGCCTCGTTAATTTTACATGGCTTTCCCGTCTGGCCGAAATGATTTCCTCCGTATGGATTGCATTAATTTCTTCAAGACATTTTGATAATGATAATTATATTAAAAAAAATAAAAGCATTTAAAATTTACTCGAATTATGTGTTTCTAATGACCTTGTCTTCGGCTGTCACTGGTGACCCCAATGGAGCTACAAACAAACTGAGTACTGGTCATCGGTGACCCCCAGGGAATTCAACGTGTTAATAATTACCAAGTCAAAACGAGACTACCTTTTTGCTAGATAAAAATATTGCATGGCGAAAAATTCCAATGATGAACAAACACTTATTTATTTCATTTTTTTATTATAAAACATATTACTAACAATTTAGTAAAAAGAAGAGTAATTAAAATGCAGTTTTTTTTTCTCGCAGGATTGAATATTTGATATTTTTTGTTTTTGTTGAAACTTTCAAGATATTAGTCATGCAAGACTACTAGACTTGCGGCTATTTCTTTATTTTTATTTTCGATTAAAAATATATTTAGGGGTTTGAAACTGAAGAACCCCTTGAATTTTGAGAAAAATATACATTTTTAAGTGCGACGATAGTTTTGGCGAAATAAGTGAAACGAAACTCGACGCAAACTATTATTTTGTGTTCTACAATTTCAACAATAACTATAAACACAAAAATGCTTACATTGAATCTTTGCAGTGAAGACGAAAGGCTTCTAAATAATGTTATTATCGGTATTTACGGTAAAAATCTTCTTGCAAAAGCAGTTAATCGCTGAGGCTTATGCTTCTTTGAGAATATGCTAATGAGTAGTACCTAGGAAATCAAAATGTGTATAGCTTACAGTTGATGTTATCCTATTTTATTTTAAAGTATCAAGAAACTGAACTTTTACATGACTAGTATGAAATTTGCTACAAAAGAAGTCCTTAGTATAACCGAAACGGAATCAATTCACAGATCTATGGTAGCTGATACATCTTTTATATAATACGGCCCTAATTTTTGAGGCTTTAACCTGAATAATTTAATGCAAAATTAGTTACGAGAAACATATATATTGTTTTAAGAAGTGATTTAATCTCAATGTGAAGTGATTTAAAAAGTCATTGAAATTTTACATACATACAGGGCAATTCTGACTTATAGATATTTATGTGCCTGATATTGCTATCCAGGAAAACTAGATATTGATTCCAATGCATTTTTAAGCTACTTCAGGTTCATTAACATTTTAAAAGGTATAAAAGCTTTTCGCATTAATGTATAGTTAAGTAATTTTTGCATTAGCCAAATTAAAATTTATTTACATTTCAAAGCACTTAACGTATTTCTTTTTCTTCGAAGATCCATTTTAAAAAAAAATACTTCAAAATATTTTTGTCCAAAAATAAAAATGCCCTGGCGGATATCGAAATAATTACTTAGGAAAATCCATAAAAAAGGATTTTGCTAAATATTTGCGGATGTTTTAAACCAAGCTATTATTATGAGTACATGGCAACACTACTCTATTTTGCACACACCAGGACGCAGATCAGTGTTTAAAGTTTCCGGATGAAGAACTGGGGGCCATTTCTAACTGGTATCCTGCAGACACATCAAAATGTATAATTTATAGTCTTTTGAGTTGTTACTTAATTTTTACACAAGCTGGTTACCTAACTATATTTCTGGTTTCTTACACATAAATGTACTCAACTGATAAGCTTCCTGATGTAAACAAAGTAAAGTTTTCAGAGGAAAGCTGGGTGACGCAATAAATTGCTAACCTGCACATTAAACCAAAGAGACAAGAAATACAATTCTTAGTGCATGGTTGATTACATTATTTAACTGGTTACTTACACAAAGTCTGTTTTTCCTCTTGTATATCTTCTCATATCTGTTCTTAAAATTTCCTGTTGAAGACCTGTTGATATAATTAAATTTAAACCACGTGTTCAACTGTAGGGACAATTGATATCAGATAACCATTTTGTAGTTTTGTATTGGAAAGAATGCTATATACATTCAGAACAAACTATATTTTCAAAATGGGTAATAGACAAAGCTTACAGTCCATGTGACTTCGCCAGGAAAAATATTAGAGCCATGACGAATAATAGAATCAGATCTCTCTTGTTATTTAGCGAGAAATGTTTGGTTCAAGAGTATTTCGACGAAATTTACCCCTATTGTGGAACACAACTATGATTTCAAGAAAAATGTATCATATTGGCTGACAACAAAAAATCTAAATAAAAATATAAAATACAATAAAAAGCTTAAGGAATTTCTTGAAAAAAAAAACGTTTACATTTCCCGCTAAGTATAATAACTTTATAAAACAAAAGTCGGAATTTAATAAGGAAACTTAACAATCCTCATCCAACAATACTGGAAGCAATAATATTCTGGAAAAAATGCCATATTCCACGAAATATATGTACTTTAACTTTTCTCACGGCTCATAAGAATATCGAAAAAAAATCGAAAAATATCTCTTTACATAACAACATCAGCCCGAAACAATACCTTGCTTCACTTAAGTTTTCTAAACGCTACACTGATCGCTGCTTCGCAAGTTGTAAGAAAATACAAGAACTTACTCTAATAAAAAGCTGGCATAGCATTCAATGAACCATGAAAGAAATATATTTTGTGTTTACGTTTATATATATCTGGAATGGCTGCGAGGTGAAAGCAGCTTGATATTCTATGATGGAATGTCCCTGATATTGCTCTTGTGTAAGCGGCCTTACCATCGTTAATGGAATGTTATGTACCATAAACGGTTGTGCCACAAAGTGTTCTCTCACATGTTTTCGCTGACTTTTGACAATTTAAAAATCTTTTTGCTCCCATCCCTATCCAAAGGGAATGTTTTATGCGTTTTGTTATTGGCAGTGTTTGGGGGAAAAGTCTAATAATAAGCAATCGGGAAAAATTTAGAGCATTTGAACCGTGAAAAGTGATATTCAGAAAAACGATTTTTTTTTCTCCATTTTTGTTCATCTGCGTGGATCTTTTTTTTATATATTTCTCAGTTAAACTGCTTTATAGTAATTTTGTGGAAGACATTAATCATTTGGTAATGTATCTTAGTGGTTTTATTGGTGTTGTTACTTATTGGCGGGTATTTCCTATTCTATTATGAATTTCACTTGCTGTTGTAATGTAGTGACAAAGACAACTTTCATCTTAGACTAGAGGATTGATATCAAAAATAAATTGTTTCAAATAGCTAAAACTCAAAAATGTCTCTCAACTGTCAGAATTTCCGAAATTATTATTTTTTTTTCATAAAAAAGAATGCAAATCTATATTTTGGGTCTATTATTACTGCCTTAAAATGTTGATTAGTCATTTTTTAAATTGGTTCTTTAATTGATTGAAATTTCTCGACATTTCAGTTAAGAAGTAGTTATTTTTTTTTTATTTCACTAAGGAAATGGACTAAGATATTGCACCAAGATATTAATCCTCAAGGATATGGTTAAATTAAACGTGTTTCTGGTATTATGGGATCTCTAAAAAGTTCAATAATTTTTACCGAAGAGCTTTGGGAATGATTTAGTTGAAATTAAAAATATAACTGCTTTCATAATATATAACTAAGTTAGCTAATATTAGCAACATTAGGTTATTTAATTATGAACGGCGCATTAAAGCAATTTACGCATTGAAATTTACTTTTCAGTTTTGCATTTTTTTATAAAATATGTGGCACTAAGAACTACAATTTATTAAATCAGAATTTCCACTAAGTTAAGCTTACGGAAATATTGTCCAAAGAATGGTTTAAATATGAAATACTTTAATTTTTATTACCAAAATTATGCTTTTTTTTCCTCCTTTTATTTACAAGAAATGTTAATTTTAATACGTAAGGTAATTTTACAAGATTTTGTCCTTTGTAAGAATATATATTTAGAATAAATTGCTTACCATACCAAGATTTATAAATAAGTGTACCGAAAAATAAATGTTGGTCGTGCTATTTTTTCAAATTAAAATCAATTTTTAAATGAAATTCAGAATGAAATCAAACGAACTTCAAATTCAAGAACAAAATTTATACGCGTTCTTTAATTTCATCCTCTTTGATTTTGCTTCCTATTGCTTTTTCGACATTTCAACATTTACTTATGATTGAAATTAAAAATGAAGATAAAAACGGTAAATAATTTTAACTTTAAAAAATGATTATTATCTGAAGAAACATATTTTTGAAATTTATTTTATTCGACAGAATTTTTTTAAAATTGAATAAATAGTAATTAATTCCATTAATATAGTAAAAATGTATATAAGCAATTAGTTTCAAAACCATGATGATTAATTTTCAATTCGTTTACAAGCAGTAAAAAGAGCAATTTTTATAAGACTATTAAATTATTATCTCTTAATAATTGATATGTTTCGAAAAGAGCATATATTTAAAATACAATCTAATATTATCAAAACTTTGAGTCTATCTATAAAAAAACAATTTTGTATAAAGCTAGTTTTATACAAAGCAGTTTCATTTCGCAAATTGTAAATATAAATATAGGTGTGTACATTATTTTTCTTTTAAATGTTATAGTCTATATTTTTATTTAAATTTATTCCTTCAAACTAATGATATTATCTGGACAGTTATTTTTGAAAATATTTAGAACAAAATTAATTGCACCTGCTTTTTACGCTTATGCTGTTGAAAAAACTCTTATAAGAAGTCAAATGAAAGCTAAATTTCATAAATTATTAAAAACGAAATAGAGTAAAAGTTTAAATTTTTTTTAAAAAACTTAATAGCAAGTAAAGTGGAAATATTTTTGACAGAGAGCATTAAAAATCCTATTCAGAAAAATTTTAGCCGAAATTAGGCCAGGGTGTGAATGAGTTGCCAGGACAGAAATGCCAACTACATTCCCAGTTGGCAATAAGTTTGAGTTGAGAATTTTTCAAACAGAGTTCTGAGTCAATAATTTAATATCAAAATTTGAAAAAAAAATAATGAAACAATCTTTCAAAAAAGTTCAAGTTATAATGCATGTTTTATTCGTTCCTACAAAAACATGTTGAAACTGTGCATTCGGCATAAAGCTACAAACTTATAAGTACTAAAAAACAAAGCTCTTTGTTTATCGTTTATATTACAGATTATAAAAATGCAAATTTAGTTCAGTGGCAAAAATGTTATCTTCTTATTTTTCTCCTTTTAATTATTAAATTCAAAAATGCTTTGTAATATTTTCAGAAACCTTTGCGATACCAGCAATTGGATTAAATGTAAGAGGCAGCAATGGTGTTTTCAAACTTTCTTGAGTGTTTTTATCACACTTTTAAAGAAAGCAATTTTCAGTTATTCCCTTTCGAGGAAGAAGTAAATGAAAAATCAATACTTATGGAGAAAAGAGAAGTGGTCATTTACAGAAACTCAATGTTTTTGAGATAGCCATTTTTGTTTTCAAGTCTTTTTGGATTTTTTTTATTTTATTTTCTCTCTTCCGCTCTCTTAGTACTTTTTTTCTGTTTTTACACCTTTCGGCATCTACTTTAGAAATCAAGCAAATACAAGTGCTTAAAGGTAAACAAAAAACATAAACTTTTTAAAATGAGAATCGCTGAATAGGGACATGCTTTCTAAGAAAACAAAAACGGTTTCCTTTTATTATAAAGAATGTAAAGAATAAATATTAATTTATTATGTTTTTTTTTGTTTGGTTTTTGCACTACTTTTATTTATTTATTAGGGACTTTCCTTATTCACTTAAAATTGGAATTTATTCGTATTTTTTTCTCTTCTTTAAGAAATTTCTGAGCTTTTAAAAATGTATTAATGACGTAAGATAAAAATACATTAAAATGTAATAAAAATTAATATAATTTATCCTTAATAAATGTGCCTTAGAATAAAAAATCTGCTTAGTATTGCTGTAGTGTTAGAAAAAAAATATTACCATCTTTCCGCAAAGAAAGTTTAAAGTTTTTTTTTCCTAAATTCTATTTATAATTTTTTTTTAAATTTATTTTTTTAAAATTTCAACTTACAGATTGCTTCGGTGAGTATTGACGTCAAAGCATTCTCGAAAAANGTCAAGAAGCTTGAGATGGGTGCAGTAGGCCTTGGCTCTCTATAGGCTGTAACGCCACTGAGTTTAGTATATATATATACACATATATAAATAAAATAAAATGCCTTCAAACGCTAGATATTCCAAGAGACTTGAGATAATTCAAATAAATAGGCATCTTACTAATTTATATCAAGTTTATTTAATGGCTTATGGTGGATTTTTCCATGCATTACAATGCTGGTTTCCCTAAATATGAATGATGGGATTTGACACAAATTAATCTAGCCAAGAAAATATTAAAAAGCTGCGTATTTTCGGTGACTTCGGCTATTTAATCAGTGATTTGAAGGGAATTGGTTGCACTAATATCATTAACTTTACCAACCGTCATTCAAACGATAAAATTTAGGAACTTTGATTTGCTCAAAAACATGACGCGATTCAGAATAAATGGTATTTTTGGGATTTTCTTAATGAGTATTTTTTATAAGAATTATTACCAATTAACTTCAGAAAATAATCTTTTAATATTTTTAATGAATACTCACATCTCTGATTAATGCCTGACTAAAATTGTACCTAAAGCTTCAAATACAATTTTAAAATTTTTACAGTGAATCTGCACAAAAATTGAATCACACCATACTAAAGCTTTTTATTTGTTATTTAAGGGTTTTCACTTCCTAATTAAACACCGTAATTGAAGTTTATTATTTTAAATTAAAATTATTACCTAGCCTTACAAATTTTGATTCATAATTTTTTTTAGCATATTCTTTTATTGCATTATATTTCGGAGTCAGACTATACATGATTTATATAAAGTATTCCAAGTTTAATATTTGTGCATATTTAACTTTTTTCATTAGCTATAGTGACTTTATAAATTGAAGGATTAGTAAAGTATTTTACTAGTTTAACGGATGTTTCAGTTTATTTATTTAGATAATCACCTTTTGATCATATCTTTTTTGATCTCGTATGTATTTTCAGTATGCACAGCGCTTGTAAAAAAGAATGCAATTTACTTTTAATTACGTCACAGTACATTGTGTGGTAGTTGAACTCCTTCAAATTTTATTTCATAAACTACCAGAATGTAGGAAAATTGACCGTGTTTCTCGCTAACAGAAGGCTCAGTAATTTTTACTGAAACGTTTTAGTGATGATTTTGGCAAAATTAATACTAAAAAAGAGTTTTATAAGCGATTTGATTGGTTAAGTACACATTTCAGCTTTGCATATTTGATTAAATGCGTAGTAATTAGAACTATGTCATTGAATAACAGAATTTTCATCATCAGGATTTTCATCATCAGAATTTTCAAGTCACCACATGAAAACCCAAATCATATGAAATCATGTCATGAAAACCCGAATCATATTTCATATGATATGTAATCATATGAAAAATATCAAATCACATAAAAGCTCAACTTTTACATATGTGTAATTTACCGGTTCAAAGGAAATTATGAATAAAAATATATTAAAAGTTTTAAAAAAATAAAAATTCAAAATTTCAGGTGAGAAAATTGACAGTTAATACATGAAAAAAGCTTCAGCTAATAAATAAGTAGTATTAGTTTTAATTAACAAAATCATACTTGCCACATTATGCAACTTAACTTAAGTATATGTTTTTAATGCGAGCTAAGTAATTAATGTGAGTTTATTTGTTTTATAAATTCATCTAACGCATACATTGAATTAAATATAGCTTAATGTATCGTAAATGCAGAGATTTAGCTCTGACAAATACTTTTTTTTACTGTTAGACTGTTTTGTTTCAATATCTTAAAAGTGTATTCCCGATTATCAAATATTCAGTGAAGTTCGAACGTTTTTCATGTGATTGATGTTGCATGTATTCATAAGCAATATTTTAAACTTCAATAGCTTTCTATTGACGTAAGCTAACTTCAAAAATGCAACAATCAATTTTCCGAAATCTCTAAATGAAGAATATTGAAGTGCTCAACTAAAAAAATTTCCAATAAAACTATTATGTAACGAGATTTAAATCACTTTCCTGGGAAAAAAAGTAAATCCGATATTTTTGAGCTTCATACTTAATTCTCGCAAGAATTTATTGTTCGATACTTTTCGCAGGAAAGATTTCCTGGAAAACAGGATTTAAGACTATGAAGAACCTAATCGCATAGTTTCACAACTTCACCTATTTTGTTTTTATCTAACAACAGCTTTCAAGAATGGCAGGCGCAGTCTCTATCAGAGGTGTTAGCGTTAAATCACTTTAGTAACATTATCCATCAATTTGAGTCCACTTTTTGTAAAGGTATGACGTTTGAACTTTGGATTAATCTTTTTTTCCTCAGCAAAAAGACATTGGGTGGATTAGGTCATATAACTGTTGATTTTTTTCATTCACTTTAGCTAAAGTATTTTTAAAACAAATATTGCTGCAACTAAGAGTGATTGTTAAAAGTATAAGAGCATTACTATAATGCTATAGAATCTAGATTTTGTTTCATACACTGTTAAAATTTTCAATCAAAGTTATGGTAAAATAACCGGCAGCAGTCTGTCCATCCAATTCGCAATAAAGTTTATGGTAAAGGTTATTTTTTTACCTTAACGGTTTTAAAACCGTTTTTAACTTTTACGGTTAAAAATCCATGAATAAAAAACTGCGCAGTTTTTAACCATTTAAAACTAGCATGGTTTCAAAATCATAAAAACGTAATGTAGCTGAACTTGGAGATAGTTTAGCAGATTATAGTGCTTCCATCTATGCTTTAATGAGAGTATAGAGAGTATCGTCCTCTAATAACGGAAGGTCAGGAACATATATGGCAGTACTTTTACTTTCGTTACTTGTACCGCCGGTACAAGTAAAAAGTACGTACTTTTACTTGTACTTCGTTACTTTTTAAATTTAGTACTTTTACTTGTACTTTCGTTACTTTTTTAGGGAAAAAGTACAAGTATTTGTAACGGAAATGTCGAATGAAATCGTTACTTTTTTCTAAAACTCGGTAAGCTTTCTAAAAAAAAAAAAAAAAAATTTAAATTGAAAAAAATGCTTATGTTTTTTTTTAATTAATAAAATTAATGTGCAATATACATGCATTCACAGCTAACTTCGTGTTTAAATACCTTCTGTTTCAACTTATACTGCACATTCAATTATTTTTTACTAGCTCAAAGATCACAAAGCTATCTGAAACCCTGTGTTTGCTTTGTTTACGTTTGTGCTTTTGAAACGCGTCTCTAAAGAGTAAAACAATCTTAAATCAATGGTAATTTAAATAAATAAAAATAATAAACTAAAAATTAAAATCAATAGATAAAATTTCTTTTTCGTGCAAATCCATAAAAAGTTTGAAATTAAAACTATATTTGATTTTAAAATTATATTATACGATTATATTATAAAATTATATTATAATATTCTTTCGAATTTAAAAATAAATTTAAATCCATAACTTTCAAAATTAAAAATAATTAAATAAATGACAACAATTTGGCAAAAACTTTAAAGAGCATAAGAATATTATTCAATAAAATTTTAGGTTACCTTGAATTTTCGATTTCCTAGAAATGTACTTTTAAATCGCTACTTTTTCTGTTTAGTACTTGTACTTTAACTTGTACTTTTTACTCGTTACTTTTTTTGAAAATACTTGCACTTTTACTCGTTACTTTTTTTAAAAATACTTGTACTTTTACTCGTTACTTTTTAAAAGTAACGTTGCCATATATGGTCAGGAATTGGGGAGGGTAAAACACTGGAAACTCTTCATGCGTTGAAAGGAATGGAGGATATAGTGTGGCGTAAACGCTGGGACTTGGACGACCACTCTGCCGGTCATGATATTGACAGATAAGCCCTCTCAGTTATAATATGTACCCATCTGAAAGGAACTATGTGGCATTATTAGGCAAGTCTAGTTTGTGCGATAAAATTCTGGTTGTTTAACTGTATTAGGTGAAAGCAGTTAATAAACGGTTTTTCTCAGAGTTAGCAATTTCAGTACCATATGATTTATGATTATTTTACTGCTTTGTTAGAATATCGTAGAACTACAATTTTACAAATTGTTATTTAATTATTTCATCTGAGAAATTTTTCACGGCTTACATTATATACTCAACTATGTGTACCTTTTTACTCTAAGATATCGTTGTACACGTTTAGTTCCAAGATATAAGGAAATAATTGATAAGCATAATGCATATTAGGAAACTGAAATTGAAAAAAAAAATCATTAAAATTATACAGTGCTACAACTTACTTTAAAAATTTACTTTTAAAACTTACTAAAGCTCACTTTTAATAAAAAGTAACATTATTTATTGAATTTTACCTTCAATTTTGAACCGTATGTGTTTTTGATTTCATAAGAAATTAAGAAGTTTGTCGTATTGCATAAGTACTTGTACTTATTTATTGCATAAGTTGATTGCATTAGGTGTCAAAAAGAAAACATTCAATGTTTGTTTATTTTGATATAAATTTGCATATTTGATCATTTTATAGCTAAATACTCAGAACCTTTTAATACCAAATTCCACTTGCTCAGCAATGCTTTTTAAAACTAGGCATCAACCAAACACTGTATATTATGTTTTCGGAAAACTAGCCACTTGAATATGAAAGGCTTTTCTATATAACTTTTAATCTCGGGTGAAAAATAAATTGTTTGCGTTTCAGTTAATTATTATTTTACTTTTTTATATTTTTCTTAAGAAACCTTTCATAATAAATATTAAAGCAAGTTGAATTCATCAATGTTTAGTCACATGAAATAGCATTATGACATGTCTGTTGTGATAATTACGCACATACATCAAAAGTGTTATTCTAATTTAATCTAGCATTATGTCGTAGGTTTGTTCTCCGTCAGTAGCCGCCAATATTTGTATAGTGAAAAATAATTTTATACAGTCTCCAGGAAAGAGTATATAAATTGTTTAGTGAAATTTAGATTTTATTAAGCATGTGATATAGATTTTATCAAGCATTGGTGATATAGAGAACGGCCATTTCTTCATCTAAAAAAAGAAATCCCTTAAAGAGATGAAATCAGAATACCCTCTTACTGAGCGATCATACAGCCAGAATATCATTTCTGACGATTGGAAATTGAAACTTGGGAGGCCCGTAAGGGCACTCCTAGTTTCCACAAATTTAAAATTAAAAGTGAATACAACTATTCCTAACGGACATAGAAAGTATGGGAAGGAGATCCAAAATTGGCGATTTATCAAAATATAACATAACCAAAACAAAGCCAACCCCGCATATCAATAATGGGCTTAAAAGAACAGATTGGCTATTACGAGTCACCAAAAAATTTATGAGAATTATTTCAACCATACACCGAAACATTTAGTGGTTGGAAATTAGAATAAAAAGTTACAAATAGATTTTTGTTTTCGATTAGAGGCGACAGTGAATTAATAAGTCTGCCTAGTAATGAAATAAAAAGTATCCGTTGCATTGATCAATGCAAAAGAAGAATAAATATTTTCTTCTCATATTAAAAGATTAAGTCTTTGATTTATTTTAAATTTAATTCTATTAATAAAAAAAAAGCTTAAGTAATGAAGATATTTTAAAGGGATAGAAAATAAATATGTAATGCCAATTGTGGCATCACAAGCATGTCTCTTTGTATTTTTATATTACTGCATGGTATATCATTTCATATAATTGATGTTTGTCATCATTAGAATAATATATAAAGAAGCTTTTGTAACACATAGATTAAATAATGAATGTTCCTATTCATTTTAGTCTTCAAGTAAATATTTTTTTAGTCGTAGACTATCTAAAGGAGTAAATTTTATTTTCTTAAAAGTTCAATGGAATTAGCTTGATTATAGGTTTAATACAATTTACTAATTGGTATCGGATTTCATAAAATGTATAATTTTAAAAGATATTAACGGCCGCTTAAAAAGTATCACGTAATAAAGAAAGATAATGCCAAAAAACCTTTCTGACGACATTAATTTATTTACACCAGTTGATCGCAAAAATATAAAAAAATCGTAGTTTCTTTTTAAAAAAGTTTCAGACCATTATTTTCTCATTTTTCAAAACAACAGTTTGAAAAATTTTTGTTCGTAAAATTGTTTTTATTAATTGCTGTTGATGCGTGAAACCGAAAAACAATGCTACTTTCTCTGAAATGTTTTTTTTATTCTTTATTTTGCTGATAATTTTTTGCTTAGAAAGTGTTATCTCGAATAATTAAAAGCAATTAACATTCATTTAAGCAAAATAAGTTTTGTAAACGCTTTAGTTTTAGAGACATCTCATTTAAAAAAAAAATAGATTACTGGTTAAATTAATCGTCTATTCATTGTTTTTAACTATTCTGATTATTTTAAAAGTCTTTTAAGGGGAAAAAATTGTCTGCTAAATAAATATTGATTTTTATAAACTGTAAAAAACCATATAATTCTACGTTTTAAATGAAGCTAAATCGAAAAATAAAAATATCTTCAATTAAAATGAATAATATTATTATTTTACATAAATCAATCATTTGCTTTGTATTCTCGTATTATTCATGTATTTTTTTATGTCTAATTGATTTCAACTATTCAGATCAGTTTAAAAATTGATTTAGAAGGAAACAATTGTCTGCTAAATACTTATTACTTTTTTGAAACTATTAAAACCATATTATTCTATTTTTCAAATTAAAAAATAAAAATATACTCAATAAAAATCAATGATATTATTAACTGATAAAAAGAATCATTTGCTTTATCTGCCTTTAAAATTGATTTTAACTATTCTGATTATTTTAAAAAAATTCTTCAGTGGAATCTAAAGCATAATTAATTAGCATTTTTAGCAATAACTTGCTGTTTTTTCTCACATTTAATATGTATGAAAAGCTAAACTTTATAAGAGATATTTTATTTTTTTAAAATAAAAAGTATGTTTATTATTTTTATCTAGATTTCTATGATTATTATTTCTTTAAAAAAGAACATTATAGTTTACAAGCATGCTCTATTAATCTTATTTTTCTTTTGCTTTCAACATACGAAAAAAATATTCTAGAATAAAAATTGCATTAATTTAAATTTTTTGTTTCGAAACTTATGCATAATATAATAAGTCAGTAGCGTTTTTTGGACATAAGTGAATGAATAAAATCTGTCTAATTTACATTAGTATTTTTTTCCCAAATTTATCACCGTAATATTTTTTGCGGTTTTTAATATATTCAATTTTAGAAATTAAGAGCGTGATAAAAATCCATGAAGTTCATGCGCATTAATGATATTCTTTAAAAAAAAAATAACTACTTCTTTAAATTTTAAAAATCAATTAGGGTATTCTATAAATTCAAAGCTGTAATGTTATTAAGCTTAATTTAATTGAATTAAATTTATGTTTGATCAATTGGTAAGCAGTTTAACGTGTTATTGATATTTTTGGTTTTTTATTATTTTTTAACTGCACTGAAAAGTTGTAAGCAAACAATCTTTGCAAAATAAATTAGTTTTACAAAACAAATTAAGAATAAAGAATATTAAGAAAACAATTTTAATTAAGATTTCTGGTAAATATAACAATATCAATATATATNTATATATTCCTGTATCCCTTTTACGATGACAATACTTTTGTGACAGTATCTCACATTTTCAGTTTTTTCCTAGCAAGTTATGGTGCAATATTTTACAGTAATAGATCATATCTGTTAGACTATTTATCCAGGAAAGGCTTCACGCATGTGTTCATTTATTATGTGCATAATTTAATGAATTCCACAGAAATCATATGGATGTAATGCTGTAGAATATTTTTTCCTGAATTTCAAATAGTTCCACCAACTAAAAGTTGAAGTATACATAAAAAGTGCATGTTTTATAGAACTCAAAAAATATCTTCAGGAACTTCAACGCTTTTAAACATTTAAAAAAAAACATATGGGTTTCTCATATTTGCTTCGGGCTTCGCACAAGAAATCTGAATTAAATTATCGAAATATTTTCGTAGTACTAGTGTTAAAATATTACTAGATGAGTCGTGTAATGAAGCTTCGCAAATTTATTCTAATTAAGAGGTGTTACAGCTAATACTTTAAGGGCGTCTTTTGTGAATCGGCACTGTGCAAGTCAATAAGCTTTCTTCAAAATATATACTTCAATGTATACGTAGGTGGATCAAATATAAATGAGAATGTAATGGCAGTAGATGATTTTTATTCTCACTGTCATGGCAACAATCGAACTTTATCTGGGTTCTAATTAGTTCTTTGACAATGTTTGATTCATTTAAAGTTCTTCTTTTTAGTAACTTGAGTCCTAAGTGTGCGTGATGTTCGTAAAGCAGTTGCATAGAGTATAATAATTAAATTTTTAACAAGAGAAAATGTAAAACCCTAATACAGTTTTGCTCAGATTATGGAGACAGTTTGGCAGTGATACTCAGTCGAGAACTCAAGTATGCAATCGGCACAAGTTTAACAAGACGAAAAAACTGAAAACTTGTCTCATACTCTAGATAAGAGATACGACCTAGAATGATAAAACCGAGAACGAGAGTTTTAAGATGAAGAAAATTGACCACTCTTGTTACCTTATTCTTAATGACTGATTAAGGAAAAGTTGAGAAATCAGGGCTATAACAGAGATGAGTCGTGGAAGTATGCAAAGCATAATTCCGTAATTGAATCCCATATTTGAAAGAAATCAAACGGATGCAAAAAGGATGCTTGTCAAAAGCCGCAGTAACACAACAAAAGTTACAGTTGTTTAACTAGGGAACATTTAAACATCCTCCATATAACCTGGACTCGGCACCTTTGCATTATCTCTAGTTTGAACCCTTTAAGAAAGTCAATGGGGAGTGAGAAATTTTCATTCAATGAAGATGTTGAAGAATTTGTGCGCAATTGGTTTAAAACACAGTTTTCATTTTTCTATGTCACCGAGATTAAAAATCTTCCAAAACGTTTGAAAAAGTATGCAGAAGTTCAGGAAAATTATATAGAAAAAGAACATTTTAGCATTTTGCTTAAGTAAAACTCTAATTCGGAATTATTGAGAAATGTCTCATTTAAATACCCTCGAAAAAGGGAAAACAACAATCTCTACTGGTGTTTGTGATCCAATCGGTAAAAGCTCTAGAAGAGAGTGACATACTTTCATTTATATAATTCCATATAAAAAATTCGTTTCTATTTCTTGATGCTAAAGATTCGAGCAAAGACATGTACTAGTGCTTCCTGTAATGCTTGATATATTTTTTTTCAAAGGGTGAATGCTCAAGTGATTTGTTGAGAAAAAATCATGTGTCTTCATTACCCGATGGATATGAAAGTTTTAATAAAAGCTATTTCAAAAGATAAATACTCAATTATTTTGCTACAAATGAATCTATGAAAACTCTTCTATGCTATATAGATATCTTAGATATAATAAATAAAAATTCAAAGGATGATATCTCAGTTAATTTGCGGCAAATAAATTTATGTTAATTCTCCCATAACTGATGGATTATAACTAGAAATAGACTGCTTCATCAACATATAGTGACAGAAATCCCTTTATTAATCTTGCTATTCTTGCAGAATAAGCTATGAAGTTATTTTCGCAAACATGATTTGCTATAAAAAGAAATCGTCGTACGTGTACGTCAGGAAACAATAAAAGGATGTTACTATTATCATCTCATTACTGAAGTGATGAACTGTGGAAAAATATTGATACAGCTGCTCATAGTCTATGCCTTCTCTAGAATTGGAAAATTCTCCGGGTTATCATTAAACATAAGAAAATAAAGGTCAGAACGTTTTGGATCATAAAAATATTTAAAGCAAATAAAGCGAAAGAAACAAGTAAAGACTCCTAAAATACAATTTACTGCAAACAATACAGCGTGATGAAAAGCCGCATATAATAAATACAATTCTAGAAAACAAATAGAAAACTTTTGTAACATCAAATAGTGTGCCAGTTCTCAATATTTGAAGGTTTTTGTGTCACTTATAAACATTTGGATTTGTTTAAGGCTTAGTAAATGTGTAATTTGTTATGTGTAGTAAAGGTTGGTTTTATATGAACGAAAATTTAATCCTATGGAATGACGTCATGGTTCGATACAAAGAGACTGTATCTTATCATCGGGTGTTCATGATGAGAAAAAAAATTGGTCATAACTACCATGACAATGTCTGACGTTTACCATGTCCTTGGATCTATGGGAAAATGCTCAGTATTTTTTTTTACCGAAGCATATTAGTGATGATTATGGTATTAAATTTAAAAATAAAATACACTATGCCGGTAACAAGTAATGGCACTTAGGGTGCCGGTACTTTTTACCGTAAAATCCATTTTTGCTTAAACATGTTGCGGATTAAAAAATCTGATATAACATAATATTTACAGTAATAATTACCATTAAATACACTTAATAATTCTAGCTAAATAAATATTGCGGTAAAAATTTTGGTATTATATTTTACTGTAAATATGAATTTTACGGAATATGCGCCTAAAGTGCCAGCACTTTATACCGTAATTTGATCCGGAATTTTCGCATTGTATTGTTTGATGTAATGCAATAAAATTTTATAAATACTGCAATTGTATCTTGGTACCTTAGAGCATGTCAAAAACATAATTTGTTTAGGTAAATGCACTTTTAAGATTTGTATTTTGTACTAAATGTGGGGTTATAAAAACAAGGGTTCCAGAATTTCTGGTAAAATGTTATTAAAGGAGCGCAAAATTACCAAATGAATGGTTTCGATTCCGTTTATTTTGGTATCACTAACCAAAGTTTTCATTTTTTTTTTAATTTTTTACTTTTTTTTACCAGAAATGTTATTGACGTACAGTACGGTAATTTTCGCAGAATTTTTTCCTCCGTGCGAGATCACTTAAGAAACATATTTATTTAGCAAGCTCATAACCCGGAACATTATACATACCATTTTTAGTTATTATTAATGGTAATATTAAAAAAAAATTTAAATGATAATGCATAGAATTATTTTTCTTATCCCGTTTCCGAAGTATTTGCAGCACCACAAGATTTAATTTTATTTTTAAAAAAAAAGAAAAACAATTTTTGCATCCACTATGTGAAGTAATAACTCTACACTTATCCATATAAGCATATATAATATTTAGTTATTGAGCATTCAATAAGTATTCAGTTACCGGAATACGAATTTAAATCCTAATATTTTATAAATTTTATTCTGTGCCTCGTATAGATATTTTTTTCTAAATTAATTACGATATTAAAAATCAAAGAATATAATTAAAGATAATTAAAAAAAATTAAAGATAATAAAAAAATGCTCTAACCTTATAGATTATTACATATTTATAAAATTTTCAAGAAAATGTAATAGACTAATAACTAATAAACAATGGAATAATAGCTTTTGTTCTAAATAATAAACTGCGCAATATGTATCCTGTGTCCCTGATCGTATTATTGTATTGTAGTCTAACAATCTATATTAAATGTCGGAAAACAACAATCAACTGCTTAAAGAAATTTAGTTTATCAAAAATAATTATATAAATAAATATAAATGTAACTTGATTTTTAAAAATACGTCCTTCACGTATACAATTTCAAGCATGAATTTTAAATACCTAGTCACGTATGCAATTTATTATGCTCAATAAAACCCAAAACTACAAACTCTTTTTATGAAGTCATTAAAGTTATTTTATAAGGGTAACTGTCAACTGCATACTATTGTTTATGATAAAAAATGTTTCTGTTACATTTACAAAATGGAATGGTTAGTAAGAGAGGAAGTTTTTCCAATATTTCAGAAACATATATTTAAAGTTCAACTAAAATTGTAAATAAAAACATTTTTTGCAACCGCCGACTTTCACTTATGTTCAATTCATAAATGCTTATTTTCAATACATACCGACTTTAAAAAATATCAATAATTCCTTGTGGTTCACAAAAATGAAAACAAACTTGTACATTTCCCCAAATTATTCAAAAATATCTGGCAAACATATTTGTATGCATACCAATGACATATTTTAAGAGTTCTAAATACATGGGAATAAAATTCTAAACATTATAATGATAGTTTAGAGAGCATCGAAAATTGCTGTGTTTTTTTTCAGGTTATAAAATAAATGTAACGAAACCAAATATGCTTTGAGGTAGATACTTTTTTGTCGTGGGCAAACTTTGAATTTAATGGTTACAAAATATTTGTTATCTTTGGAGATTTCATCCCTACTTGTAGTTTTCCTTTTACACGAAAAGGAATATTGTTAGTATTTTCTCATGAGAAATTGGTAAAAGCCTGTTTACTGCAATGTGCCACTCGGGAAAGGCCACGTTGTTAAATGATGAATTGCATTGAACACATGAAAGGTTGAAGCAAATACTTAGCTTTCAATGCACTTAAGAGACTTCATCTATGATTTTTTTTGTAGCATGAAAAATCAGTAAGGAAATTCGGAATGTTTTTTTTCTTCCCAATACAGCTATGGTTCTCAGCGAGAAAAAGCCCTAGATAGCAAATATTTTTATTCAATTTTATTTTCTATTTTACAACAAGGGTACTATAAGTATTTATGAATAGAAAGTAAGCATATATTTGTATATTGTTTGAAAGTCTACTGAAGAAATTAGATGAAATTTACAAAAATATATGGTATCTAACCGAAAGAATTTTCTTAAGAGATCTTTCACTTAGTGAATTCGCATTAAATTTGAGTTGAAGTTATTTTGCGAATGAAATTTTGTAAATAATATAAGGAAGGAGACATTCGTCTTTAAACATTTTCTTGTAACAAAGCGAAACTTCACTAAAGGAAAAAAAAATACGTATCTTAGTTGCGTAAATGTATTCAAATTTTTTTCGTTTAGTTCTATGTTCATTTAGTGCTGTGTACCTTGTTTGTTGTTATCAAAGTATCCAAACCTTCCTCAATTTACAAAAAGAAAGCAACATTTTCAATTGCTTACCGTGCTCATAGTGCATATGAATAATGTTGAATTAAGTATCCATAAAAATGATTTACACTTTTTCTTATTGCTATCTACAGATCTAACCCTTTTTACAATAATGATCGTGAAAAAAAATCGTTTTAAAATGTATTTATTTTTTGCAATAGTCAGTATCGGTTTAACGATTTTAAACTTTTTTGTTCTTATCAACAGATTAAAAATATTTTACAAAGATTAAAAAAAAATAACTTCGATGAAAAAATGTAAACGCATCTTGGTAAATTTTAATATCCATTTTCTTGTGATTTACGTTTTGTCTGTTATTATCAACAGTACTTTTTTATCATTTCAAAATAACTATCATTTTTTCATTTAAATATTATCTTATAATTATTTCCAATAGTAAAGATTTAAAAGTTTATTGTAATTTGCTAAATTTTTGTGTTACTAAATGTATGAAATATCAACCATGCAGGTCAAAAATTTAGAGGAAAGTAGTAAACATTCAATTAAAAAACATAGTTCTAATCGCGTTATCTAAAATACTACATTTTAATTGAAACTGAACATTTTCGACACTGATATATTTTATAATCTTTTTTGCAGTCTTTTTTTAACAGATATTTTCATAAAGTTTGCTGTAAAATGCTATTTTTCTTAAAATCTAGACATAAAAAAACCAGAATAACTCCAGAGAAAATTTTCGTTCAGTATTTCCGGTGCTTATCGTACATCTCCTACAAATGTCTTTAAAATTATTCCGGTAATACCCCCATTACATATCAATCACCCTTCATCAGGAGGCAACTAGAATCAATTTCATTAGGAATTCATATATTTCGATACTACAATAGATGACACCTTTCCCTCCACACTTTAGAAAAAAAATTGAATGACATCCACCTAGTCAAATGCAAATACAAATAAACTAATATCCATTAAAAAGATCCAAAAAACGAGAAAAATAAACTTATTTACCCAATGGATTTAAAACTTGTAATGAAATAGAAGCTGTATTAGTACAATAAGGAGATGGCATAATTACATGAACCAGACAATTGTAACTGAACACCTGTAATGCTTAGTATTAATGTAATTTTATTACTTAATTGATAGAGAGAGTTAATAATATTTCTTTATCTATTTGATTAAAAAATAATTGAATAAGCATTTTTTTTTCAAAATTTTGCTGTTTATGGCAGCTCTCGAGGTTTATTATTTTCTATAACTTAAACTTTTATTCAAATTTCTATTTGTAATTGTGTAAAGCTATCGATTTGATTCGTCCTTTAAAAAAAACTAATTTTTTATTTTGTTTTGTTTAATATACTAGCTAACAAGTTAAAAATATGCTATATATTTTATTAAATCATTCGCTAACCATAAATTATTTTAAGTTAAATTAAATTCCCACTGCCAATGTAGGTAAAGAAACGAGTGAGAAGTAATACTTAAGTATAAAATAGGTCCTTTAAAAATTAAACTGTGCTATTTTTCAAATTATTCTCTTCAATAAGTTTGAATGTTATCAAGCATTGAACCTTAACTTGTATCCAACACAGCACACTCAAGTCCCTGTATTGAAAAGAACGAACAAAACTACCACCAAGAGAGGATGCGTAAGAAATCATTTGAATCATTTGCAGACATAATCTCACTCTCAAATTCCTGGGAAAACGGAAAAAAGGCCATTTAAGAGTTGATCGCCTTTCATTTTCTGGAATATTCCTTCCCCAATCCCCAAAGCGAGCAAAAAAATGCTTACATTAAAATAGCTATGCAAAAAGGTGAAGATAAAAAATAGACAAAAATATGTGTAACGGGGAAAAAAGTATGGCTCTCCAGCAGTCAATGGTATATATATAAACAGCCATGAAGGGACACAAGGAAACAAATTACAAAGTCATTTGGAGCTAGAGCAAAGTGAATGGTTCTTGCTATAAATTCGCAAGAAATGCAGCCAAATGAAATAGAAACAATTTTTCACCATTTGCTGTAGAAGAAGGAAAAAGAATGTTACCTCGCACAGAAAGCAGTGTGCTGTGAAATATATCAGGCACGCAAAGAAGAATTGCAGAAAAAAAAAACGCTGAAGTAAAACACCAAAAACAAGGATTGCCGCTGCATAAAACAGTGCGAAATAAACTTAGGCTTCCCGAAACTCATCTGTGTAATGTATTATGCTTGAGAATATATAATCTTGCGTGAATATAGTTCAAACGTCCATTTCGTTTGCGGGCATTTTTATATATTTTGTTGATGAATTGTCTGAAGACTTTCTTTCAAAAGAACTTATTTATATTGCATGTACTGCAAATTGATGGTATTGACGTTGTAAATAAATAACAAGGATGAAGCATACGTGCTTTTTAAAAATAAATGCTATCGACTCCTCTAAGTCATTATCTAGCTATTTTAATTATTTAAAGTTATGTATGCTAGTGAAGAGTAATCGTTTTTTTTAATTCTACGCTTTGAATCACTAAAAAATAATTTTAATTAACGCATGTTTCTGGGATCAATAATAATGTTAAAAATAAGAACAATATCGGCTTTCTGGGTATCGATACTTTTTACCGCAAAATAAATTTTTACCGGCGCACGTTAAGGAAATTTTTTTTTGATATATCATAATTTTTTTGCTAATAATTACCGTAAATTCACTGTCATTGAATAAATCTGATTAAATAAATATTACTGCAAATATCGCGGTATAATATTTAACGGTAAAAATAAATTCACGGTAAAAGGTATGTTACGGATGACGCAACCAAAGTGCCGGTACTTTTACCGTAATTTGATTCGGAATTTCAATTTGAAAACAAGTTCTTAAATATGTTACTCATAGTTATAAAATTGTTTATAAATGCATTAGGCTTTAATAATATAAAAACGTACATGTTTCTCGAATTTGCAGCTCTTAAAGTGTAGTAATCAGCAAATAAATTTTTTAACGCATTACTTTTTTTTGCTTTAGATACCAAATGCTTACAGTCAAAATATTTTTTTAAAACGAAATACAAGGAATTCGGACATTTTTACCTTAGAACTCTGTTAAAAGTAGGCGATAACTCTCAAAATAAATGCAACATTATTTGTCCACTATAATTGTTTTAACTATTTTCTCTTCTTTCTTAGACATGCTTAACACAATATTTCACTTCAAATGATGGAAACTTTTAAAATTCCCAACTTAAGAACTCAAATCTTTTTCTATTATGTTAAATAAGTTTTATACTAAATAAAAGTATGTTATGACAAAACAATAGTGCAAGAAAGGTAAATTTTATAAATTTAATTAAAATATTTTAATGACCATATGAGATATTTTTGAAAATTTTTATACATTAAGTTAGCAAAATAAAAACACGTTCAAAAATTTTAAGGTTGGAGTTTAAAACTGTATGATTACTATAAACTATAAGTAACTTCATTTATTTAATTACTATAAGTAATTAAATAAATGAAGTAAGAAATTTTCACTACAAATACTAAAATCTTCCTGCAGTATTCCTTTTCAATGTTTTAATACATAATTTAGTGCACCCCCCCCCACTTTAAAATAAATAAGTAAACAAAAAGAAATCAAACTATTGTGCTTTCCGAATGTATTGTAGATATATCAAGCAAACCTATTACACGTGGTATGGATCATGAATACTAAAAGTAGCAATACCCATGGATTTTTAGTTCTACCGAGCAAAATGGAAAAGCTAATGTTTCAGTGCCCTGCACTTAAGCAAGCAAAATATACAATTTTAAACGGTATATGACATCTTACTGTAAATAATTATCTGGGCTATAGAAGGGTCAACTAACTAAATTATTTTAAAAGTTATAAATTCTTTTTGTTGAAAAAATCACTAATTTGGCAGCATTTCCCCCCCTTGATGAAAGTGATCAAAATCAATGCCTTATTTCCGTTTTTTGTGAATTTTTATAAGCCCAGATAATGCAGCATTGAAGTAAATTTCTAAATGTTATAAAATTAAAGCACAAACGCTTTTATTTTTCTCAAAACTGTGGCTATTCTCAATATTGACGTTTCGTGAAATTTAAAGGAAGACGTCAGAATAAACATAGACGACGCTGACTAAGGATAAACTAAACTTGACCTAATGATTATGACTAACTGTTGCAAACTCACACCAGTTATGAAAATAGTATAATATTCACAAAAATCCATAATTTCAATTTCTTTGTGTATCCAAGCAGAAAAACAATTTCATTTTAAATGTATTTTGGATAAATGTTTTATTTGTACATTTCTTCAAATGTCTCATCCAATCTAAAGTCCGTTGTTTCTAAAATAAGCCTGAAATAAGTGTATTTTTTAATTATTTTTCAAATTCATGTTTTTAATTTCTAGTTAGCTTGATATACATACCGATTATATCATTGTTCTTTTGTTTAAAAAAATTTAATCCAACTCATACGATAAATATAATTTTATAACTCTCTTGTTTTAGAATGCTCTGTTGCTTAAAAGATATTTCACTCGAACAAGTGAGATATACAGAAGCTATTCCAACTCTCTAGAAACTACCGCGTGTCTGTCTCTATCTCCATATCCATTCTTTTCCAACTTTTATTTCACGAACATTTTCCAGAAACAAAGCCAGTTTTTAGAATAAAAACCCAGTTTTCTTTTTTTCTCCTTTGCAAAACTTTTTTTTCCCCTCCAGATTACGTGACCGTGCAAATCTTTGGAATCTCACCAGTTGCTGGATATCTTCGACATTTTTTTTTGTCCTTTCTTCCGCTTTTCTTCGAATTATTCTACTGGTTTTTTCTGTTAATGGTGTCTTTCCCACTCAGGCTTGCGAATTAACGGACACTTTCTGGGACAGGCGATGGCCCGAACAAAAAGACAAGCCTTTTCCTCCAACATCAACGAGATAATCAAAGAAGAACTAAGGGGAGAAGAAAAAAAAAGAACAGAAATACCAGAAAGACGCAGAAAAAAAAATCGCATACCGGAAGATTTCCGCTTTTCTCCCTTCCATTGTTCTGCCTAACTTCTTGCCGTTACAGATCTTTAAGCGTGTATGAGACTTAACCACATTTATTTCTCTCTTTGTCACTGTTCTGTTGTTAGTGAATTAGTAAAAGTAAAAGTTACTAACTATGTCGCCATTAGAAACAATTCTTTTGGGACTATTACATTCCTTTATACGGCTTTCTCATTGTCTGGTGTAGAATTCAACACATTATTTCATCTTCTCTGGAGACGATACCTTGCGTGTTTCTCAAAAAAGCATAGAAATTCAGCCGGACTAAAATAACTCATTCATGTATGGTTTTTATGCGGTACCTAAATGTTATGAAGTTTCAGACGCAATATAAAACACTGATTCAATTACTATGGTTAAAAAAATCAATGTTTTTATATAATTTATAAATACGTGTATATCCTTTATGTATTTTAGAGTGTTTAAAACTATAAACTTGTTTAAGATTGCCAAAATAGTTTACTAAGTTCCCAAATCTAAATCAACCATACAGTTATACTTCTTGTGGTTTATTTTGATTGACACAATAAACTTTACTGGTTTATTGCGTTTATTGCATTATCCCTACAACACAGAAGTTTTACAATTCAATTATTATTATTTTTTTAAAGATTGAATAAAGGCATGCATAAACCTTTACAAAAAATAATTTTTTATCCTTAATTGCAAACATTCTTAAGCTTTTGGACTTTTTTTTCTATATAATGGTTCTAAAACAAAACAGTTTTTTTTAATGTTGGTGTGTAGAATTTTCAGATTCAATCTCGATATAAAAGGGTTGCTTATACGAACTCAATGCAAAACTCATTGCGTTCAAACTAACATAGTTAAATTTAACATTGTCCCTCGCTTGCGTGATTTATTTGACAATCATTTATAAATCTTGTTGGGGTTTTGTGTTAAATGTTGCTGCGATACAGAAATCTACTTTACAATGTTATCCAGGAGGAACCAAATTATCGTACTTTTTTAAATTTGAATTCTCAGTACACTTGGGCAATTTAGATGATTACATGGTTTAATTTGACAGGTTAGTAAGTTGTAGCATATTTGCAGCATATTACACTTCAATATACAATATTATGTTTAAACGTAATTCCAATTTTACTGAAAGAGTGTTAAGGCGGAATAAAATTTCGATTTCTTACTACTCTGGAACTTAAGAGGAGTCTAATTAATTATTTTTCATTTCTTTGACTCATATATTCAAGAAGTTTTGTTCAAAAATAATGAAATTGTACAAATATAAGTTCAACATCAAACCAGAATATGGCTTTGTATTCATTATCCATTTGTTGCAACCTTCTATAAAGATTCAGACTTGCAACCTTCTAGATATTCTAGATTCTAGAAGAAAGTCTATATATGAAATATGCATGTTTTTTTAAAAAAATAAATATATATATAATACTATTCTTTGATTAAATATGTCTCAAAAATTCAAATTTACCTAATCAAATAAATAAACCGAAATCCTTTGCCTTCCAATTAGAAGCATCTAAAATAAACTTTAGCAAAACTCGAACGAAAATCCCTTCAATAATTTTATTCCTAAATTAAAACAAAGCAATCGACTTGAGGAAGATTAAATTAGAAATGACCTCCCTTCCCCACATAAAACTACCTTTCCAATATTATTTCTCTTTATTAATATTTCTTACGGTACCTTACTCATTTTTAACTTCATTTTTATGCTCGCACAACTATAAAATGAAAAGCGACGTTAGCTCAAACCAGTTTCCCTACTCGACGAATAACGAAATATCGATTTTCTTATTTAATTACATTGATGATGTTCCTCCATAAATAACAGCAGCCAAGAGAGCACTTATAATAGTATTCTAAAAATTAATCCTGACAGCATTGTCGGTTATAAGTTGAAAATTAGCCAAAGTATTCAGATAAAATTTCTGGAAGCAATATTACAAATAAACAGTTGTTATTTGATATAAGTTAGTAATGTGAAAAATTATGATGTTTACCTTTAATAAGAAGAAACAGTTTTATTCGAATCCATTAGAAGGTTTCTAAGATAATTGTTTATTTCGTCATAAATACTTAGCTATTTTCTAAGATTCTGAAAATGTTTTGTATTTATGTGTTGGGTTAAATTAATTCTGATTTTTATTCGGTGAAATAGAGCATTTGTTTTTATATTTTTATCCACATATTTTAAACGTAACAAGTACTGAACTGGAAAATTACTTATAAAACAATACGAAATAAATTAACTGCAACAATAATAAGTAGGCGTCTTGCAACATTAGACTTAAGAATCCAATTTATAAACCTTTTATGTTGCGTAATTTTCAGAGTAGTTTAATATTTTTACGAGAAGTTCATAATCATGCACATTATTTTAAGCAGAAAAGGAACATTTATAAAATTTTATTTCTTTTATCCATATAGTTTAAATTCATATTTAAAACCTTTTTCTTTTTTTAAAAAAAAGGTAATTTTTTAAGTTTATAAAAGAGAATTCTTATAGCTTCGATAAAGAATTGCTCATGAAATGATAAACTTTCTAATAAATATTTTTCTTATGAAGGTACGTTTTATGTTATACATAATACTTGTCAGCTTCAGAGATCAGCAAGTCCTCCTTTTCAAGTCAGATATCAATAATTTAAGGATTTAATATTGCACCGTAAAAATTTGGACTAAATATAAGCATTAATTAATACCGCACAAGTGAGAGTAAATTTAATTTGTGCCTCTTACATGTTTACTCCTTCTGATCTTGATCGTCGTTCGGGGGCATTTTCTTAGGTTTGACGAAAATGGGTTTCGTGGTAAATCTGTTATTGAAATGCCCAGTGTAACATATGATAAGCAGTTGAAAAAAATATATACTTTGCTCAATGACGCTTTTGATAGATGTTTAAATAAATTAGAAACTTTGCTTAAAATCTAACAGGGCATTATTTTCTTCAATTTTCCATAAGTTATTCTAGTCCACGTATTTATTTCTACATTCATTTTAATATATATTCGCATTCTATTGTGTAAGCCTAAATAAATAATCTGTACACAATTACATTACTGAAGTACAATTTAACTAACAACGTTGTTAAAATAAAAGCATATATTTTAATGCAGTTTTTCTTTTTTTCTTACAGCGTCAATCCTTTACACAGCTGTTGTGAAAGGAAAAGTGGCCTTGCCTTGCGATATATCACCTCCTTCAGCAGATGATGGCGTCGCCCTTATTTTATGGTACAAGGACGAAGCCCCTTCACCCATATACACGCTAGATGCGCGTCAAGGGACATTGGAGCAAGCCCGTCAATCAGCCGTTTCCACATTGGACCATCGTGCCTATTTTAATATGATCAACAGGCCTGCCTTTCTGCAGCTGGACCCCGTTCAGGAAGAAGACGCGGGGGAGTACAGATGTAGAGTGGATTTCCATAAAGCCAGGACAGTCAATACCGTGATTACACTAAAGGTTATAGGTGAGTTCCTTTCAATGGATCTGTTATTGGATTCCATTCCATGTGACATCATCTCTCCGTCATGTAGCACCAGTCCTTCATACATTAATATTCTGAATCAATTAGAGTTATAAAGGTATTCCTGAGTACATATCCTTATCAATTAGGAGTAAAATGTAGAATGTCCAGTAAGTAGATAATTTTATCAGTTAATGACAGGAATACGTCGCGAGAATAAAGCTGAATTTCGAAAATAAATCACAATTTATGTATGCTACTGAAAGTACATATTTTCAGTAAGGTGATGTCTAAGTTTGAAAAATATTGAGTAAGAAAATATTAAAAGAGTTTGAATGCGAAGGATTGATTTCTAAACCTTAATTAAATGATTATATATACAATTTATTACATACTTATATAATTGAATTTCCGTCATTAAACAATCATGTCTGACAGTTAAATAGTATATTCGTAATATTTTATCTATCAAGGTAAATTTTTAACTTATGGTAAAAAATCACTTACTAAACAAACTGTTCGAAGTGAACTAATATAAATAAATGTAACATAAACCTATGTTATTAGAGAAAGTACCAAACCAATACGTTTCAACCACATATAAAATAAAATAAAAGATGTAAAAATAAACGGGCTTGATTGCATTATCACTTCTTCATATGGCATCAACTCTTGAAATAAATGCATTAATGTACATACACCAATATCTATAATTCAATTGCTTATTTTCAAATGATGTAATTTAGTTAGCAACATCAGACGTTTACTTAACATTTCGAATCATTTTAGACATGTTTCTATATTTCGTGCTTGTGTTATCCGGGTTCACTAATTAAGTAGCACAACAATTTGAAATCAATTAATAAACAAAATGTCCTATGTTATATTATGGTTTGTTAAAAATTCATGAAAACGGTTCAGATTAGAGCGACAATTTTTGCAGCTTATTTATTTGACAAGTTATTAACTGTAATTCCCAGATTTCCACCTTTAGAAAAAAACATTCTCAACAGATGGCGCTGCAAATAGTGATCCTGAAAATCAAGAAAAAAGAATTAAAAATCCTATCACAGTTTCGGTTAGAATCATGATCACATTAAGATACATTCATGATTTTAAAATGTCCACCGTCAGTCACAAATATATTTTTTTAAATTTTTATACATCTAACGCAATGGTGAAAAATAACATACAGGTCCATGTGAATGAAATTGTTTTGTATCTAAACTAGAAATTCAAAGAAAAAGTTATGCTTTCTTGATATATTGATTTATTTTCTTATTATTTTTCTTTTTCTTTAACTGTTATTATTTTTCTCTTATAACATTTTGAAAGCCAATAGATTAAATTAGGACACTCGAAATACTGAATTAAATCGCAAACAAAGAGAAATCACCAAAATTTATTGTTTCAATTATGCTTAAATTAAGTTATTCGCATTTAAATATAAGACTAAATAAATAAAGTTTGCCAATAGTATTACTATTTGATACTAAAATAAAGTATCAAAGTAAGGCGTGTTTTATTTTACTTTTCAATTTCGAGTTTAAACAAAGCGATGAAAAGTTTATTTTTGACTCGAAAGCATTGATTCCCCATAATTTCGAAAAAAAAAAACAAATACTGGAAACATACCGAAAATGTAAAATCTTTTTATCTCAAAGTAAAACTCACCTTGCTAAATTAATTGATTTAAGCTTTCCCTTGTGGTCACGCCAAATGTTCTTAATTAAACGCTTTCCTAAACCATTGACTATAAAAGAGGAAGATTTAATTAATTTCACCAGTTTGGAGAATTTTCAACGCTTCATTAAACATCAAATAATGAAGAGGAATCCTGGTAAATAGGTAACTATTTTCAAAAAGTGAAAAGCCATTGTAGACAATAGAATTTAAGTAAAATATTAAAAATGGAGTTAAATGTTATGGCAACTTATCAACTCAAAGGGTTTACCATATTTGGGAAAATATAATTATTAAGAGTTTTGATTTAAATAAATGTTTTTTAAAAATTATTTGGTTAAATTTTGTTGAAAATAAAATAAAAAAAAAATACCATAAAATCTCCTGGAATTTATTCTTATTCAGTGAGACGTCTTTGTAGAGAGTTTTTTTCTTCTTCTTAAACGTAAGCATATTTTCTTACACGCATGCATTCAAATATAATTATTAAGATTCCGTTATATTAAAATAATTAGACGATATTTTAAAGTAAGAAAACCTCTCAGTAAGGATAATAATAACTTTTCTACTGCTAACTTGAACGTTTATTTAAAATCTGTCCAATGTAAAAAAATATTTGATTGCTGCGATATTCTTAGGTATACAGTACATTTTTTTTTGTTTCAGAATGAATGCCGTAAGAGATGTTTTCCTTAAGTTTTTATAATGCAATGTAATTTTCTGTTTGAGAATGCAATTTTATTAAAATAAATTATACTTCCACGATTATCTTTTACACAAAAGTATATTTAACCATTAAATATCTTTCAGACAGTATTGGTAACTTTCGACACCATTACAAGGAGAAACAAGTTCTTGTAAAATTTCCGTATTGTTTCGTAAAAATATTTCTGGTAAAATCGATAGTTATGGATAGTAAAATAATAACTGAAATATACGGTATTTAAACAATTTATTTGAAAATTTTTGAAAATTTGAAAATTTGAGGTGCATATGGTAATAGTTTACCAGAAATTCTGCTTTTAATATTATAGTTCTTACTATCCGATATTTAGTAAAAATTATGAAGTTTGAAAATAAATTAATTTAACTACCTCAAATCGTTTTGTTGACATAATAAATCTAAGGTATCACGTTAAAATCTCCAGATTCTATCATATTTACAAAATTTTATCACATGCTATAAAAAATATATTTTATTGTTAATTTTGCCCAAATTATTCGCAAAATGTTTTTTTTTCTTTTAAATTACCGAGATTTTCGGCTCGCCAATAGAGCCGGAAACATGCTAAAAATCACCATATCCTGTTAGTTTTGACTATACTTTTTCCTCACTGTAGTTTCCTTATAATCTTCTATTTTTTAAATTAAATGGCTACTGTGTCCGTTCTTACTTACATTCTTATATTTGAACTAACCGAACTATTTAATTGAGGAAGAAAAATCATCATCCTTCGTCTAAGTAAATTTTTAAAATAATTGGATATTGCGTTTCCACCGAAAGCAAGTTTTCATGCATTATTTAGTCTTCGTTACGTCTCTGTTTCCGTGTAATGTGGATAATAGAATAGACAAAGTTAAATAATATTGTTTACTATAAGGTTCACTATTAATTAAAAATGTCTCTTTTTTAAGGCAGAAAATTTTCAGACTGCTTTGTACATTATCCATTATAGGCTGTGAGTTAACTATAATTAGAGTTTGTGCTTTGCTTAATCTTTTCTATACCGAAAAAAAAGTATTGTCAAAACTTATGAGGAGTATTGTATAATTTTCTTTATTTCTGGGTCTATGGAAACACAAAAAATCTCCGTAATTTTTATCGAAATGCTTTAGTAATGATTTTATAAAAATTAGCTGTAAAACATGGTTTGATAATATGTGAAAAAAAAAATGAAAAATGTGGTGAAAGGTGGTAATTTTTTCTAAATGCGCATTTAAGTGTGACTTAAAAACCATTCATTTGATTAAATTTGCCTTTCAGTTTTGTATTCTGTGCTAAATATGTGGGAATCAGAACTATAACTTTGGAAAACCAGAATTTCCATTAAACTGTTATCATATGAATTTAAAAATTATTAAATGAATCGCTTATCTATCGTATTTTTTATATTTTTCGCAGAAATGTAGTACTAAACTGTACGATAATTTTAACAGAATTTTTTTCTCCATGTAGATTCTCTTTATAAATGAAGAATGTAATTAAAAAAAACAACAGTCCATGGTGCTTCCACTTGAAACTTGAATTTAATTTTTTTATTTAAGAAATAACAAGAAACAGTTAAGTGAAAGAATTTTTATTAGGGATTAAATCAACGAAATGTGCATCCTCAAATATGATTGGAAGTTGTGTACCCTGAATCATTCCCGGCGGTTTGAGTGTTGAGTTGAAATCTGACATTATTGACTTAATTATCTAAAGAGAATAAATAATTAAAAACTCTAGCTCAAAGATCATATAATTAATGGCCAGTTTATCGTAAAAGTAAAGAAATCTACCAATTCTTAATAAATGTTCAATTTGTATGAGGCATAATAGAAAACGAAAATTTTCAATTTTACTGCAGCTCAAATATTCCCTCTTTGGCTATTTTTTTAAGAAATATAACAGTAAAGCTGTAGCAGATTCTAGCATCGCTTCTTATTTTTTACTCTACAGTGTAAAATTATTTTTAAATTTGAAACTAGCTGAAAAATCTTTAGAAAGTGAAAATCATAATTTAGAAAACAATTACGAGTAACCGTCAAGTCAACTGCTAAGTTTAAGTTATGTTTATTTCATTTAGGTCATCAACCTGATTTTGAGATATTTTTAAACACAAAACTACTAAAATATAAGCCTTGGATAAAACATATGTTTCGAAAATGTAAAAAAAAAGTTTAACATGATACCATTTTTCAAACAATCTTATTTCATTTTGAAAGAAACTATTTTTTCAGTATCTGCGAAGCATATAAATAAAAGATACATTTGCAACACGATTTGTTTTATTTTTACTTTTCCCTACATTAAAATGAATCGATTTCTTAAAACATCATGAAAACTATTACATAAAAGAAATTTTGATACCAACTAGAATAAAATAAAAAGAAAATCGGCTGAAACTCCATGAACATAACTTTTATTTATAAATAATATGCAGCTTTGTTCTTCTTGTGATAGAGGAAAATTACAATATCGTTAAAATATTGTAAGCAAAACAGGCTGCGCTCAATTATGCAAAAAAATAAAGCTCGACTGGCGTAAAAAAATTTAAAAAAAAGTTAGTTGCAAAGTTAAAAAATCAACTATTGAATTTTTCTGACAGAAAACAACAACATAGAGGGGAAAAAATGATAGAAATAAATGTTGCGCTTTTTTCAACGAATTTAGAAAGAGAAAAAAGTAAAGTAACAAAAACATTCATTTGTACTCTCTACTCTTCTCATCTTTTCATTCCTCGTCAAAAAAATAACTTTTTGTACACGGTACATTGTTCACTACAAAGCGAATTATGATCGAGAAAGAAAAAAAAAAGGTGAAAGGAAACGAAAATCGAACTCGCTGTATAGACGAAGAAGAAAACCAAAAAAGAACGAAAGAAAAAAAATGAAACATAATAAGACAAAAGAACATAGGCTTGCATAAACTACGATATTCTAACCTTCCAGCTTTCCTACCTATGTTTAGCGGATGCCATATTTTTCATCCCTTTTCTAATTGAGTCATTTGTTTCTCACAAATCCAGTGACTCGTGTTCAGATGTTAAATGGTTCATTACAAAGACAAAAGACTATTTAAATGGACAGCGCGCTGTTCATTTGCAAATGAAATTGTTATACTCGAAACAAATTATCAGCAACTAATGATCTCATTAAGCATTAAAAACACGTCTCAACGTGTCAGTGAAAAATGGATGAAAGCCAGTTATAATACAGCAGTTCAAATTCCTTGATGATGGATTATCTTGAAAATGGAAGTTTCCGCATTTAAACAGTATTTGTATTTCAATAATGGGTGAGAATTTGCACTTTTGAAAAAAAAATTAATTACATAAACAATCATAGAGTTATTTATAAAAATGTAAATACCTTGTTTGTTTGTTTTTTGACAAAAAGCTTGTTTAATAATTAAAAATTAATCATTAAGAATAATATAATAACATGCATGAAAGCTGAAAAAAATGCATGATAATTAATGGGTTATTAATACAAGTGCATAGTTACGAACAAATTTTTCAATAATAATAACAGCAATCGATGGGTAATTACATACTTGAATAACTTATTATTTCAATTGTTAATAAAAAATAAGAAAAAATAAGTTAATAAAAAATATTAAAAAACGTTTTTAGTTCGAAACCTTTCCTTGCAACTAGCTTTAACTTTATTACGTCCTACATTTTTTCTATCTTCAGATAATTGATACGTAAGCGCAATGATTCCTAACTTTTGCTTCCAGCAACTCTATTGTTTATGGTAAGGCTTATTTATTTAATTTACATCATATTTTATATATTAAGTATTTTTCTTAAAACACTGAAAAAAATTAGAAATAATTAATAAACATGCTTACGTTGCTGATATTAGTTTATGAGCTTTGAAATATTTAACTGACTTTTAAAACTGATACGAAAATAAACGAAACATATAATACATTTTTTGTATTTTAATACAACCTTTGATTATGCGACAATAGTTTTTTTCCCCATTTTGTAAGAATGGAATGATTTTACTCGCTAAAAACCAATTTTATAAAAAAATTGAAATCCATTATCTTTACTTAGTATTTTAATAAAACGCTTAAACATATTTTATGCACATCTTAACACTAGAACAGCAACATTTTGTACTTAGGGGCCAATTTGTCCTGCATAAGAAATTGAAGTTTTTTCAAACTAAATGATTTTTCAATTGGTGAATATTATAGAACATACAATATGTAAGATTTTTTAGAGTTTAAAAAAAATTATCGACTATTTTTTACTAACGCAATGATGATACTACATTATGGTGTAATACTGTATTGCAGGTTATTCTTTCGCAAGGATGCAAGTTATATGTAAGCAAACGGCATGAATATAAATTATATACATTAGCACACATGATTTAAAATGTTAAATTCCAACACTAGTTAGGCATTAGAGTAGGTATATACAGTATATCCGCATGACGTGAAAGTGACATCAAAACATCGACAAATTATTTTCTACCATAGATTATTTTCTAGTATTCGTTTAATTCTGTGCCTTGAGATGTTAAAAGGTATGCTTCTTATATTTTGGAGACTAAGTTTTATCAATTAGGGGCTATTTGATGCACGAAACACAAATTTGTAGTTCTTCAACAAACAGTAGAATAAGTGCGCAAGTAATTAAAGAGGTAAAGAATTAAAACAAAGAGGACAGCAATAACACAAACATTGAAAGGAAATGCAAGATAATTGCAAATTTCAACTCATGTAAATTAATTCCTGGAATTTAATCTCCTAAGCCTGCGTCACATTTGGTACTATTGTAGTAAATGACGGAGCTTGACTTCACTTTGTGCTATTGTTTGCAAACATGTTCGCATGAAACTATTCAGAATTATAGTATTATTTTTCTTTTCCACCTGCATTGTAAGTATTTAGTTTCAATTTTGCAGTGCAAAAGATGAATGTCATTACGAGGATAGGACACTGAAATGAGGATAAAAATCTTCTTTTATTCTAACTTTGTATCCCTGTAAAGTTAGTTTTATTTTTGCTAAAAAAATTCAACTGCAAGTTTTACTGTGTCAAAAACAGTAACTTCACTGCCCCTGGGGGATACTATATTTAGAGTGGGGATACTGTATTTAGAGCCTTATACTTTTTCTAAGGTCATAATATATTTGCCCTTTTTTCAACTTGGAAAAATAGAGATAGCTATTCTAAATAAATAATAAATAAAACAATTTGGAACTTTATATCAGTTGAAATCACAGTTATGCGGCTTGAACGTCATGCTAAAAATTTTCATTATTACTTGAATAACAATAGCTGTACCACAACAATACTGTCTTGTCCAGAATTGTAACAAATAGTAAGAGCTTATAATCAGCATGCACACGGTTTCTTTTAGACGCAATATCGAAATAATAACTCAACAGTAACGAAGTAGCTAAGTAACCTAAGCTACTTTGGCAATCGAATCTAAGATACAATATAATTTCACGAAAGCATTTTTTTTATAAGGTAGACCCGAAATTCTGTTCTTCAATTCAGCTTCATAATGTTCACTGTTCTGTAAAATAAAAAACATGCATGAAACTCCAAAAATGAACAATTACTAATAGGGTTAAAAATGACCCCTTCGGTCATTTTAGGTATTTCCATAACTATTTTTTTTTACCAATAAACAGAAAGACATAAAAATTTGATATAGTATGCTTAGAAACAATTTAGGAAAATTAAAAAATATGATCTTTGAAACTCACGTGTATCTTCTAATTGACATGAGAAATACAGAAAAAGAAACGATCAAAACAGCAGCAATGGCGCACCTTTTGTTAAACGAGAAATGTAACCTTTTTTTATACTCAATTTCAACATAATAAAATATTTTACATACATTTCAATATCCAAAAATTAATAACGAGAAATATGTTGTCATTGTTATTTGTTTATCCTTATTTCAAAGCAGTGAATATAAATCTTTTATAAAAATATGAACTCGCAGCGTTTTATATGTATTGTAAGTTAAATATATATTTTTCAAATGTTGTTGAAAAATAAAATTTCACGCAGTAGTTTTGATTAGTTCCTACCTTTGTTTGGAATTACTAAAAATTGTTACTGGTATGTTTCAAAGATTCAATGCAACATTTTTTTTTTATTATTATTGAGATTTCTACTGTCAATGATTATGCTTTTAGATTTTGCTTCATAAATTAAAAACCAATTTTATTCGATGAATTTTATTAAACACGTAAGGTTTTCAATTCTGTAAAATAAAGGTGAGCCGGGATGGCTTAGCATATACAGCGTTAGACTTTCAATGAAGTTAACCGGGTTCGAATCCCATCTATGACTGGTTGATACGAATACCGCATCCGGTGTGCACCAACCACACTGAGGAAAAAATGTCCTCAGTGACGGACATATCATGGGTTAGAGTCCTCTTGCTGTCAGGCTAACTGTGAGAATTTTTCATGGTTTTCCTCTCCATGTAACTCAAATGCGGGTTAGTTCCATGAAAAATGTCTTCCGCGAAAGCAAATTTCTCTCAATACTTAATCCAGGAACTTCCTTGTCTTCAGGAGCGGGTTCAAAATTACAAGGCTGCGGAGTAAATCAATAGTAGTGGTAAATAAANTATAGTATGCTTAGAAACAATTTAGGAAAATTAAAAAATATGATCTTTGAAACTCACGTGTATCTTCTAATTGACATGAGAAATTCTAATTGAATTGACAAATCAATACCTCTGGAAGTACTGATCCAGGAGTTTCCTTGTCTTCTGAATTGGTTCAAAATTACAAGGCTACAGAGTTGAACGTTAGTAGTCGTAAATCCATGAAATTGGGTCGGCTGTTCAACGACGGTTATAAAGTAAAATAAAAAATAGTAGTGGTAAATAAAAAAAATGGTTCGGCTGTTCAACGACAGTTGTAAAATAAAAAAAAAATACATAAAACAAGGGAGAAATATAATTTAATAATGAAAAAACATGGGAAATAAATTTGAGAACGTATTTTTATTGAACCCATTTTTATTGAACCCATTTGTATAAAACATTTTAATTTATTGTCTAATTGATGAAACAAAAAAAAAGAAATTTTGAAACATAATTTTTGACAACTGAGAAACTGAAAAATTTATTTTACAACTTATATACAAGGATTATATTTCCGGAATTTTTTTCAGATATTAGTGTGTTTTTTTTTAAAACTTAGAAACGAGACTTATTTTATAATTTTGATGTTCAGTCTACATAGATGATAAAATATCTATAAGAACGTAAAACTTTTTAAAAAATAATAAAACTTTATCTTTTTGATATATAGGAAGTACAATAAAAAAAACTTCAGTCCGAAGCAGTATTGCACATAGGTTTTGATGTTATTCGTATTTATAGTATGTTCGCAATTAGACATAAATAGAATTTAAACATTTGTTTAATAGCCAACTCAAACTTGTTTACTTTTATGTAAGTAAATTCATTAAAAGCATAATTGATGCACGTCTGTCAAAAAAAGTATTTTCAAATTCACATTAAAAATATAATAAATGCACGTGTATAACTAAAAAAAGATGCAGTATTTTTATCAATACTAAGTTTTACTTTATGAACAAAACAGTGACTCGATATTTTATGTAATGGACAATATTGAACCATTGTTAAGTCAGCTGCATCAAAATAATCTTTGAAAGTTTCCTTTAGATATTAATGGAAATCAAATTGTGAAACTGTCGTGACTTTTGTTTAAAATTCTTTGAAATTTTAAAAGTATTTTAATGTCCCAATAAATGTATTACAAATTACTCTAAATTTGCTAGCTTGTGCTACTCTAGTTTCTTTTAACAGAAGCATTTAGATAAGCAATTCCTTCTATTTGGACTAGCAGTAGCAAAGCTAATCTTTAATTACTACTTTAAAAGGGAAGTAATGGAAACTCAAAAGTCAATAGAGTGATCAAAGACTTTTCCAAACTAAGATCGATAACTACAAATGCACACACGGATTCTGTCGAACCATCGAAAAGTCATTTCCCTTTTTTAAGATCTCAATTGGAGAAGATATATTTGAATAGCGAATACTCGTTGATGACTTTTTGATGCAATGTAATGATGATGATGACACTGCGCTTGTTGTCTGTTCCATTTTATTTCTGTGTAAGCCTCTTTATACGAAGAAAAAGAAGGCCTTTTTCCGTATGTTACAAAATTGTGGAACAATTTCAACATCATTTTATTTCTTTTTGAAGTCTAAAAAAATTTGAAGGAGCAATTTAATGTCAATATTTCAGAAGCCAGCTTGTTAGCAATCAAATGGATTGTGAAAATAATAAGTCGTAGAAGAAGACATTTTGAAAGAAACTTGTTAGAAAGTAATAAAGATGAAGTTGAACTTTTGTTTTTCTTTATTCTCGAACTGAAGTTATTTAAATTCCATGTCTTCATTTTTAAAAATGTTATTATTTATATTTCTTTTAGTATTAGAAAACTTTTCTCCAAGGAGGTACCGAGTGCAATAGGCTAATCGAGCTTTATTCGAGAAGATCGTGCTTTCGAAAGTTTTTTAAATCAATTTTATAATTTGAAACTAAGTCATAAAACAGTTTCTACATTTGAATAAGTTTTATCATTATATTTCTGAAATAATAAGAAATAAATCAACAGTATATTTTCCAAAAAAGTGACGAATTTCATTTGATAACATTGTTTTTTAAGTTATTTAAAAACTCATAATCAACTCTGATACATTACACATCTGTGTAACATTTACACATCTGTGTAACATTGAATTTCAATATAAATTACCATTATAAATTACCATATAGAATACCATTATCTATTACAATAAAAATGTAAAAATTCTTAGTTTTAAAATATTTCCAAAGAATTAGAGTATTTTTTTAAAATTCAAAATACCAGAATTTTCAATTTTTATTTAACTTTTGTAAAAGCACTTTTGGTATTAAAGATATCTTTGGGAATTTTTATATTGTATAAACTGGTCATTTGATAACAGTGTGAAAGCTAAGTTAGCATATATCGTGTGCCTACTAGTTGGAAAGATATCTGAATCACATCAAATAGTGAAACAACTGAAATAATTTAAAAATAATGGCAATCATTGTGACCTGCAAAGTAAGTAAGTAAAAAATGTGTTCAACAACTGAAATTATCTATTTAATTTATGTCATTGCACTTCTCGATTCGGAAACTGACATCTGTTGTAATCTATGAATGGTAGTCATTGTTATTTGAAGTAATCTGTGTTTCACTAAGCTTTCAGATACTATAAAAGAAGTGCAAAATGATCACTCGTCTGTTGGTTAAAATATTACAAAGTGTGTGCTACCATTGAAAATGTCAAAAAATGCGAACAACCAGGAGTAATTAGATTTTTTAGGGGATAAAAAACTGCCCATTGGTAGATATTCATTAAGAAATTCATATAGTGCATTGCTCAACTATGAGTGAAGATGTAAAGTGTCAGTATAGATGTTTTAAAAAGGAAGATCAAATATTCATGAAAGTGGGCAGCAGTCTGTCATAAAATGGAATCATATTTATAATTTTTCGGTAATTTTACAATTCCGGTGTTATTTTTCAATTGTTTTGTGTAAGATAGTCACTGAATTAAAAATAAGTGGTGTCCCGTAGTGGTAAGACAAGGTTCCCAGCAGATCACAAAATTCAAGCATCACTGGCTGCGGTCAGTGTGCAGGTGGGTGACCACTGGGATCAGTCTGCGTAGGGACCATGGGTGTGCGGTATGGATTCTCGTTAAACTGTTCTACCGTAAATTGCTCGACTTAGCGCGCAGGCCGTCGGGCTACCGAAGCGGGGTTGCCCTCTCTCTGCAGAGGGTCGAAATTGTGATGGCATGTCTTCGGATCATCCTCAGGGATGCGTACCAAACCTTCGCCAATAGCCTATTGTGCAGCTCGAGTGACGTAAATAAACTACAACTACAACAAAAAAATAATCTTCTGGATGTTTTTTACTCGATGAGTACTAAAAATTTTGACGATTGTCTGCAAGACAGATCAAATAGGTACTGTTTCAGCAGTTATTTACGGAACTGCAATGAAGATTTTGTCTAACATAACAGTGAGTAGCAACGAAACTTGGGCATCAAAAATGTATGATGTTGAAAAAGCAGCACCAAATAGGAGGGATCCATATTGGTTTTCTGAAAGTCTAAGAACAATTTTCTCGTCGAGAACAGTTCTTTATCATTGAGAATGTTTATGATCACTGAAATTTGATATGCCAAGGAAATATTTCCTGTTGCAAATGTAAAACGTGGTACAACAATCGATTCCGCAGTTTACTGTGATCCGTTGAAAGAACTATACAGATCCATTCATAAAAAAAGAAAGAAAAAACGTTGTATGTTTGTGAGATAATAATTGCTGCGATAATAATTGCTGTGCGATAATAATTTCTTTCACTTCTCGAAGAATTGATGAACACAATCTATTTTCTCTCTAGACAAATGGAACGTCTTTAATCATCCCCACGCAAACCGGACTTGGTCTTCATGATTATCATATGTTTATTCTTTTAAAAAATGTCTATGAGCTCAGCATTGGGATTGAATGTACTACATGGTAACTATTTTAAAAGATGGAAGGTAGTTTTATCTTTAAAATCTTATTGAAAAAACATATTAAACCATGTCTTGTTTTATTCACAACAAAACGGAGATTATCTTAGAAATACACTCATCATAATTTATTTTTTACAATTTTTAAGTAAGTAAAAGCACTATAGTTAAAAACGAGTTCTAAAAAAATATACTTTGTCTTTAATGATTTTATCATCACTTAAACAACTGTTAATTCAATAAGTTATACATAAGTTATACAGTGATGTATCATTAGCAAATTAAATCTACTTTAAAGAACATCCTCAATGAATCAATTCACATGTAAAGCCCGTTCACTATCATAAAAAATCAGTTTTAAAATCTCAGCACGTATTTTAGCATTTTGAGATTGCATGGTCAGTTCCATAAAGTAGCTTCAAAAAAGAAAATGGAAAAGGATGATTCTTCAACAATAGAAAAAAAACTTGATATTTTTTCCCTTTTTATCGAGATCCATTACCATTTTTTTCCCCTTTTTAGGATGCATCAAAAAGGACTCGCATCGATCTTCTCAAAATACAAGAATAATTCTCCTTCAGCTCTTGTGTTTTGTGGCTCGTGTTTTTGTATTCTCGTATACCGATTGACCGCAGCTGCTCAAATCACTAGACCCATTAGAGAAAACAGTTTCGATCATTTTTCGCATCTTTAACCGTATTGTACTAAAAGCTGTGCCTCTCTTTATTTTATCTTTCAAATACTTTCCTCTTTTTATCTTTATGCAATGAAGAAGAAGATTAATTTTTGCTTCGGCATCTAAATAGAAAGATATATTCCATGCCAAATTTTCTTTTTACGTTGAATTACTATTTTTACATTTAGTTTTTCTTTCCCTAAATTTATTTTGATTGTTTTCATCATCAAACAACTACGCGTTGAATGGAAAGAGATAGAATGTAAACTATCTCCAAGGCAAAATGCTGACTAAAATATTGTTATGTTAATTTGTTAGTGAAATATTTTAAACAAGCTTCGATTTATAAGATATTGATATATATATATGTGTATATATATACTGGCAATCTTTCTGCGAAAACATTTTTAAATCATTCTTGAAAAATTTTCTGTCCATGTAAGTTGATCTGATTTTGCTACTCGCTTTATAGTCCCCTTTTTAATGTTTTTTCTTTTTATTTCATTTTATTCTCTGTTTTTACATGTTACTTATTTTTACTTTTTGTGATCTATTTTATTTGTTGTTATTTTTATAAAGAAATTTTTTAGTGCTCCTCACACTATTGTATTAATATATTTTGCTTCGGCTTTATTGATACAATATCAGTAAGCCCACTGTTTTGCGGATATAATCGTGTGGGCTGAAGAAAAGATTATATCTTTTTTTTTCCGGTTTTTTAAATAAAATTTAATTCTTTTTTTTTCTGAAACTGTTGTTTGTTATTTTTTTACTTATTATCCCCCCCCCTCCTTTTTTTTCATTTGTCTATTATTTTTCTATGTTTTATTCTTCATTTTGAACATATATAATATATCTCCTGCATTCAAAATTTTATTAAATTTAAAAATAATATGGAATATAANATATATATATATAAAGAGAGAGATTGATTGATTAATTCTTGAATTGCAGTTTTATTTTTACTTTTTTAATAACTTTTCGGTACTCTGAATGCTTTTATGAATAGACACGTTATGAATAGAATTCAATTAAAACAAAAGCTTTAGTCTGAAGTTATTAATTGTAAAGCCATAATAAGAAGTTGTTTTTAATGGGTTAAGTTTAAAAGAAAGAAAGATTAACTTTAATAACAATTTAACAAGATGTGTTTTGTAGCTGGAGTATTTATCTTATTGAAAAGAAGTTGATCCTACCTACTAAAAATACTTGATTCAAAAACGAAATGCAGTCCTTTTCATAATTTAAATATCTATTTCAACCTACATGAATAAAATGTTTCCTTCTGAAATTATTAGATAAATAATTATTATTTTTTTCTAAATATTTGTTCATATTTTCTAACACGTAAGTAAATTAAATATTATTCTTTTATATTTTTTGTCTCCTAAATTAGGTTTATGCTGAGGTTTATGGTTTTCAGGCATTTCGATGTTTAGATTCAATAGTTTATGATTATCTTCAATATTCAGGTTCTGTTCTGAATTGGTGCACAAATTTAGTCAGGAACACAGTCTATGAATTCAGGGAAGCATATTCTTTCAAAGGTGATTTACAAAGCACTATTTTTCTCCACGACTATCGAAAGTGGAGATAGCCTGATTGGTATGGTGCTTGGCCCATGTAGAAGAGTTCAATCCCTGTCGGTCAAAGACTCCCAGTGTAGTAAGTTGTGACTGGAGCACGTAAAATCGTTCTGGCCTAAAAGTTCAAGTTCCCATAACAAATCAATACCTCTGAGGGTACTGAATTGGGGATTGATAATATTCTCTGGTTCAGGTCAAAATTGTGATATGTGTATAAATGAATGGATGTATAAATTAAAAGTGAATGTGACATGTGTGTGTGTGGATGTTTTCTTATTCTTGTCCACAGATAGCACTTTCGAAAAAATGAAACTCCCCCTCTGTCTTAAATATGCCTGGATTCACCACGCAGACTTGCTGATATTTGGAAGTGGCATTAGAAACAATATAACACCTACTTTACAAAGAAAAGATGTATGAGATAAAGGCTGTCATAACCAATTTAAATTTTCTGCTTAATATTAGTTTTAGGATTTGATCCCGATTAAGATATCATTAGAAATTCTTTCATACATTTTAATGAAGATATCACGTGGTACAGTAGAGATAGAGACACAGTTGTAAAACTATTTATTTGTTTTAAGTCAATATAAAGATTTGATAGACTATCCAATTTGTTAACTACATATATATTTCAAAGTATTGCAGGGACGAGACAACAAATAATGTATAAAATATATCTCCCGGGTACATCCATTTTAACTTTTTATTTAGTATTAATCTCAGTTGTAAGCTCTGATTTAACTCTATTCTGCTGTCATCATTCGTAAGAATATCTTGTCATTAAAATTTTAATTACACTATATACAGTTTGTAATTAACCTATTCTAATTATTAAGCAATATTTGAAGTAGAAATAATTTGAATAAGTCAAACATTTTTCACTGTTTTTTCCTCCATGACAGTATTGACCTTTAAAGGCATAAGTTTTATTGGGAAAAAGATTGAAAAACAGTCCACATTCATTTATGTCAAAAATGTCCTTCGGTTCATAACCTGAAGGAAATTTGTGTAATTTAGCTCTTAAATCTTCTGCTTCTTGTAAATCAATGCTATTACAATATCCTTTAATCGTTTTATAAACTAATCAAGCTCGGTTTTTATCTGATCAACCATCTATTGGAGGGCGTGAAATCAACGCTCAATTGCTCCGCATTCTCTAAGGCTTTCCCTCTAAGAATAGTTCTGTTGACAGGAGTGTTCGCGGATCTTGCTTGTTTAAACCATATCAACAGTTTTCCTTCAACATCTTCGTTTGATCCAGTTTTCACTTTTTATTTTATTTTCTGGGATGCACCGGAACAAAATGTTTCTAAATGTCTATTATGTATCTTTCGCATCTGTCATTGAAGGGGTGGGGACAGTAGTATAGTGCATGAGTCATCTGGCTTCCTGATTTTCATTTATGGTGGACATAACGTCCTAGTGATTCCCCACATTCTTATCAGTTTTATTATTCATCTGTCAATTCCCATTCCTTTACTCACACCTGTTCCCGATTAATCACCTTCTTTTGTGTAATGGACAAGCAAGGAAAGTCAGTGGTCTTTTTTTAATTTGGCATAGTTTACGTACCTATTTTTGTGACGGAAAGGAAAAACTAAATAATACATTTTAAATATAAAGTAAAAAAGAAAAAAAAATGGTAGGGCGTGAAAACTTCTTAAATGGGAACAGAAACGTCTAATAAAAGGCAAATTAAGCATAATAGTATTTGATTTTTTTTTTTTTTTAAAAAATAACTTCTTAGGAGGGAAAACTTTTTAAGCAGGAACTTCTTAAACGGGTCACACTGAATTCGCAAAAATTTGAAGCTCTTATGCAGGTAAATATAGTAGAGTTGAATTATACAAAAAAATGAACAATCTGAAGCAAAAATTTCGAACCTTGTCTTTGTAAATTAAATTATTATATGAATTTAACTATTATATTTCTTAAAAAAAATATAAAAAAAGTTAATACAAAGTTTTAAAAAAAATGCTTGAAAATAAATATATCTAAAATGAACGACGTATTTGCGATATAGTATAATAAAAAGTGATCCAAACATTTTATTTTTAACATTTTTACTAATAAATTGAATGCCAAATCAATGCAAACAAATAATAGTACAATTATGAAACTACTGTACACGTACCATTTTAAAAAACATAAAACACCCTAAAGAACTCAAATTGAGCAATTATTAGAAAATATTTATGAATGACGAAGTTGAAAAAAAGCTGTAAAATTTGTATTTTTATTTATACCATTTTGATTTGCATTTATTTAAAAATACATGGTTGGAATGCAGCTTTACAATTTATTTTGGGAGATTAGGTTTACAATTTAGATGATATTTATTTCATACGTATTATGCAAAACGAAGGAAACATGGGAATTCTAGTAACAACCCTATTTGACACATGGAAGAGAGTTTAATCATTTAGAAAACTCCAGTGAATGACCATGTAATTTATCCCGAAAAACAGCTTAATTTTAATAACATGATACAAGAAAAATGGGGAAAGCCTCATTTTAAATTAAAATTTCTTGAAATAAATTAGATCAATCCATCTTTTGCTGTTCATTTTCTAATATTCGATGCTGTTCACTTTATTTCTTTGTACACCTGGTAGTTAAACTCACATAACTTAATAATTTGAAGTTTGTCTTCGTGAAAATAATAACTCTAAGTTGCTAAATAATCACTTCTAGTGCTGAAATAGATAAATTTGCGATAGCAATTTATCATCAATCTTCAAAATTTACGTGAACTTCTATTACATATATAAACTTAATTATTATTTAACTAACTTAACTTTTTGATGCTAAAAGCAAAAAAAAAAATTGTCTTATGACAGTTATGAATTTCGAGTTCTGAAAAATTATGTATTTACAATATATAATAACATTTTTATACATTAAGTAATGTTATATTTAAATTTTTAAAAATATTTCTTTAAAAGAAGAACTTTATTTTAACAAAACCTATATTTAAATTACCTTCAAAAATATTTTAATATTATCATTTCTATCTCCTTATAATTTTTTCATTTTAAATTCATTATCATATAATCGAGGATAAAATATCGAATGAAACTGTAGGTCTTCTAAAATAAGAATAGTCTACGTCACTAAGTATGGGACAACTAAAATTTTTTCGGAGAACAGAAAACGTTAAATTATAAATAAATCCACTAGTATGAAATGAAGGAACAAAAATAGTAACCTAAAGTTATTATTTCATGGATCTCGACTGTAAAAACTCCGAATCAAATTACGGTAAAAAGGTACCAGCACTCAGAGTGGTGGGATTTTTTACAGAAAATCCATTTCTACTGGTACACATTACGTCTCAAAAATCTGAAGTACTATTATTTTTACAGTAATAATTAGCCTAAAATCACTGAATTACTCTAAATAAATTTTATTGTAAAATTACGGCATATTTTACTGAAAAAATTAATTTTAAGGTAAAATTTATTCTATGGGTATGCATTCTATGGGTGGTGCAACAAAAGTGTCTGTACGTGATACCGAAAATTATTCAGGAATTTTTTAATGTCTAGATAATAAAAATGCATTTTTTAGTGTATTATAAGCAAATTACATTGCCAGATTTTTAATACACCCTTGCAAAAATTTTATTACCCTTGCAGTTTTACTATAGTAAATATAATTTTAATAATTAAGAATAATAAATATAATTATAAAATAAATTAAATAAACAAAAAAAATGAGATTAATTAATACTGCCTTTTAATATACCATTTATATGTAAACAAATATAAATGATTAGCTGCATAAGCTTCAAAGTTATCAAACATTGCATCAAATTTTAAGAAAAGTTTTATATTTTGTACAGATTTCTTAAAAATACGTTTAAAATGTATGGAGGGAAATCTAAAAACTCTGTAATGCAACTTTCAGGAATATCAAACATGTGTGCATTATTAAAACAGCACTGTAAAAAGAATATTTTTTTCTCAAAATTCAATTTTTTTTTCTTAGTTCCACCTGCTGAGCCAGTAATATACGACGACGAAAGAAGAAAAGTTAAAGGAATAATTGGTCCGTACAACGAAGGGGAGCCATTAAAGCTTCTCTGCGAATCAGATGGTGGTAAGTGTCACAATATTTTTTAATTCGATATTATTTTAATTTTTTGTGCATGCTACTTTCTCGAAACATACTTTTTCTGCTAAGAATCATGATACTTTTTATTTTATTTATCATTTTTTTAATCTTTTACTCTTATCTCCTTTTCAGTACGTTGTTTTTAGTATTTTCGGGCTGATGTTTATGACACTTTTTCATGTTATATTTTTTAAAAAAGTTCACAATTAGCTTTTTTTATATAAATAGAGGATTATTTTATTCACAAGCTATTTTATTCCCTCTCAAAATTTGTTTTATTTTTGAATTGTAATATTGATACTCTGTTAATAAATTGAAACATAACGTTGATACATTGATACATTGAATCCTAACATTCCGCGTGTTTGCTGAAGTGTTACAATATTAAGTATAAGCAAGAATCACTAGGTTTTTTTAATTCAATATTATGTAAATTTTCTGTGCATGCTTTTTTCTCGAAACAACTTTTTTTTATTGAGAATCATTATACTATTTCTAATTTATTTTTCGTCATTTTCAATTCTTTCACTATTATCTTCATTTCATTTTTAAAAATCTTTTGGGATGTTGTATATGACACTTTTTCCCATTATTATTGTTTTTTTTTTAATTTTCCAATTAGCTTTTGTATAAACAGCGGATTATTTATTAACAAAATATTTTATGCTCTTTAAAAAATATTATTATTGAATTGTAAGATTGATACTTTGATCGCATTGAAACATAACATTGATGAATTGCTGATACATTTAACCGTAACATTGTGCAACTTGATGGCAACATTTAAGAGGATGTTACATTAATGCATACTTCCGTTCAATATTACTTACCATGCTATTTTGAACTAAAATGTCGTTTAGAAATTTTTGAGAAGGTGCCAAATATCCTCGGTACCAAAATTTTTTTCACTTTTCACAAATTTTGTTTCCTTATTGTACTGTACTATTGATATATTATTGATACATTGAACAATAATATTGATGTATTGCACATATACACAGCCTAACATGATGTAAATGGCACTTTTTTCATGCCACATTTAAAGAAAAACTTAAAGTAGATTTAGAAAATTAGAGATTTTTTAGAAATTAACTTATACCCTCTCAAATATTCTTTAATTTTCGAACTGCAATATTGATACTTTGAAATTTATATATTGAATTTTAATATTGATACATTGCTCATGCATTGAACCCTAACATCGTGTAAGTTGGCTGCAACATTTAGAGGTTGTCAATTTAAAGCATGTTCCAGTTAAAATTTTCCTATCATGATATTTTAAAAGGAAATACCGTTACCGAAGTTTTAAGAGAGTTAGAAGTATCTGCTACCAAGCTCAAAATATCTGAAATCAGTGAACTGTAATATTGATGTATTGTTGATCCATTGAACAGTATTGATATATCGTTTATACAATAACTGTATTGATATATTTCTGATGCATAGAACTGTATTGATATATTGCTGATGTAATGAATCCTAACATATTGGAAGCCTGCTGAAACCATGAAGAACTGTTAAATTTCATGGCTATAATATTATTTAATACCACCAATATTATTCGCTAAAAAATTCTCCTAGTTTTTGAAACATTATACATTGTTGATAAATTGAACAATAATATCGATATATCACTGACAGATTGAAATGAAATATTGATATATTACTGATGCAACGAATCCTAACATATATGAAGTGTCCTGTAACTTTAAGAAACTGCTAAATTAAATCTAAGTTATAATATTATTTAATATCATTGATATTATTTAATATCATTGATATTATTTACAAAAGAAATTCTCTAATCTGTTGATACATTAAACCGTAATATTGGTATATTGTTAATGCATTGAATACTATTACATTGGAAGTTTTCCGCAACTTTAAACAACGCTAATTCAAGCCATAGTTATTATATTATTTAATACCATCAATATTATTTACCAAATAAATCCTCAGATTTAGTTATGCATTATGTTTACGCTCAAAAATTAGGTTCAAGGATAAATAATAAATTGCTACATTAAACCACTATGCAGGGTTATTCATAATTCCCTCCACCTGTAAACGCTATTTTTCTTTACTACAACTGGCTTTAGTGGTACATGTTACTGCCATCTATCGGCAACTGCCTAAATTAGAACTTGAATACTTTCGGAATAATTTCATATGTTCTTTTTTGTCACATTCGTTTTTTTACTATAACGCTTTGAAACCCCGGAGGGAATTATGAATAACCCTGTATAATGTAAAATTGCTGCAACCTATATAATGATTGAATTAAAGCATTTTATTGTTGTGCAGTTGAGTTTATGGTTGAATTTGAACGCTGCTATTTTTCACTTTGCAATGTATAAAGATAACAGCAAGCTTTCGTGATATTATGATTTATCACTTACAAAACTGTACTGGCATATTATGTAACTATTCATAGTTCAGTAAATTTCATGCAAACTAGTTTTGTTTTTTAATAAGAAGTGAGGTTGATAGGATAAAATGCTAATTACAGAAACATTTTGGAGTCATACTGATCTTGATACTTATTTTATGATCTTCATTCAATTTTTAATCTAATGAGCTCCTTAAAACTAATGCATTTTCCCCATTACTGAAAAATCTTATCTTTAAAAAGTTGTAAAACATAAAAATTTCTTGTAAGATAAAAGACTTTTACTGTTTGCACATTTTTATCGCTGAGAAAAAGGGGAAGTATTAAGATATCTGAACATAAATGGACAAATACACACTGGATACGCTTTTTTAGCTTCAAAAAAAAAGGTCGCGTAAAAGCATGCTTTTACTGATGAGCTTCCTCTATTTAATGGTTGTCAAAAAATTGTTTTAGTTTTTATTCCATAGATAATACTAAAATCGGAAGAGTGAGATGTTTGAAAAAATATCTCTATGTAATGTTCTGTTTAACGAGTCAAGTGTCTACTCGTTTTTCTATTTTTTTCGTCTTTTTTTTTTAAATTTAAATGCCTAAAAAGCTTTTTTCTTTCTTTTGTTTTGATCATTTTAAAATCATTTAAAAATCTTCCATTATTTGTATTACTTAAATAAATACATTTTTAACCATGTTCTATGTAAGATAATTATGTTTTCTTGCGTAATTGCTTTCTCCGTGTACCGACTAAATAGTTGTGCAAGCAATCTGAAGAAAGGTTTTCGTAGAAATCGCGTTTAATTTGTGTATAAATTTATTAATCTTAATAATGTGCTAGGCAAGACAAAAATTTCTCTTTGAACTCTTTTTTGTAAGCAAAATTACTGGTATTCAAGCGCAATTAAAAACTCAGCTTTTTTTGTGATAATTAAGAACTCAACCCTTGACTATTATGTTTCGTATGCAAACTTTTAATGTTTAAAACTGTTGCTCAGAACCTTAAAACCAGGCTATTAAGACAAAAGTTTTTCAAGGCAAAAGTTTTTTCGGTCCTTATAAGCACTTAATTACCCATTTTGAAAGAAGCAAGGTTAGGGCGTAGAGTCAGGGCCTCTTTGATTTGGTGATAACTACCATTCGGTTTCACTGAAACCCTGTTTCTGGTTACCATAATAATCTTTTCTGTTTTTTGCTTTTAATGACGTCACCTTCGGGTTACCGAAACTTTTTCATGTGATTGGTTCATGATTAATTTCCATACACATTAGCTTATTTCCAAATCTCCAAACATAAGAAGGATTCCTGATTGTAAGCTATTGATACAAATAAAAGCATAATACACTGCAATTTTTTATTTATTATACAACAACTAAAGAGCATACTGGCCTCTCTGAAAACACCAAAGATCATTTTACTTTAAATACAAAATACTTTTTGGTGCCAAAATATAAGTATATATAAACTTTCGCCAATGTTTTTACAAAATATACACAATGCAATATTTCAAAAACCACCTCAATTTATCATCAGATATTGTAAGTGAACGGAGAAGTGCTTGCCACGCCATGTTTTTTTTTTCCAGTATTTGCTTTCCTTTTCGAGGATCAAAAGCATGGAACAGTAGTTGTCAAACGTGATGACAAGTTAATCCTTTGGCGTTTTTCCAGCCGTGGCATTTGGATGAGTTTTCTAACGTTATTGTTTTGACAGAGCGAAAAAAACAATATTTTGTTTCTCTCGAAACTATAAAATTTCAAGATGGATTGTGGAATATATAATTAATCAACTGCTTTCTTTTTCTGGAGACAAAAGTGCCAGACATGGATATTTTTTTTAAAAACTGTTTTGATCTATTTCAGATTTTTAGAAACTGTTGCATAATAGTCGTATACTGTTATATAAAATGTTTTGCTCAAGGAATAGGGTGAAAATTTTCTTTTGAAAAGATACCTACAAAACTTTTTTATAGATAATTTTTTTTTCAAAATTATTAAAACAATGACGTATTCACCCCTTCACATCTTTTAAAAATTAAAAATCTTAAAAAATCTTCAAATATATTGAAATTTCTAGGTTTGTTTAGCAACATCTAGTTTTATGTGAGAAAATCTAGATGCAGATTATAACTTCATAATAATAAAAGGTAAGTGACGCCTACTACTATTTATTGATCTCGTTTTTATGATAATGCTTCCATTTATCCTTATTATGGAATCTGGACAACGAATACTACGCTAAAATGAACGTTGAAGTTTATCAAATTTGTCCTTAGTTATTCAAGATATAAATAAGCATTTCTAGTCAAGAGAAAAAAAAATAGTCAAATTACAGACAATATGAATCAAGCTGATGCTGATAAACGTGAAAAAAATAGTAATTCCCCTCAAACAATAATGCTAGAGTTAAGATGCTACGATCATGTAATGAAGAAATATTTGTATATATATATATAGATATTATTTACAAAAGANATAAATAAATAAATACAAGAAAACACTAAGAAAGTTAAGAAAAACAATAAGTAACATTTATTGCGCTTAAGCTGCAAGTAAACAGCACTCATTAGATAAGTTCAAAATGAAGAATAAAACAAAGAAAAATTATAGACTTATGAAAAAAAGGGGGGAAATAATAAGTAAAAAATCGTGTGGGCTGAAGAAAAGATTATATCTTTTTTTTTCTTTTCCGGCTTTTTTTTCCGGTTTTTTAATAAAATTTCATCATTTTTTTTTTAAATATAAATTTTTGTTTGTTATTTCTTAACTTGTTATTTCCCCCCTTTTTTTCATATGTCTATAATTTTTCTTTGTTTTATTCTTCATTTTGAACTTATGTATATATATATATATCAACTTTTACGTTATTAAATTGAAACTTTGTTCCACTTTTAAGTATTTAAGAACTGACGATATGTTTAATTAACGCCTTCAAAATTCTGCTAGAAAAAAAAACATAAGAAAAAACAAGATTTACTCATCATACCTTTGCAATTAACCAAAGAACAAAAAATCTCCTATTTGCTCCAATTTGATTCACCCAACAATACCAGACCTATCTAAACTATTCATTTTGGCTTACTTATTCTCTTCTAACATTGTTTCGGTTCTCCCTTTTCATTAAACTTACATTTCCTAATTGAGTTTTCCTACAAAAGAATTTTCCGAGAGGATTCATTTAAATTTTTAATTAAGAATTCAGCTCTTTCTTTTTAGGGCTCCGTCATAAAAGAAGAGTTCGACCAATCTTTGCTGTGAAGATCTCTTTTTTAGCTTGCGAGCTTTTGATCGCACAATTCAATCGGTAGTAATTGGGAAGCTGTTTTCTGCTGTTTAAATTGAAGATATTTATTTTTTATACCAAACTTTTCCTTTCAAATGCATTTTTATGCCGTTTGAGCTGAGAATTTAGTCGATAAGAGATCTGGAGTGATGGAAAATGGATCCTCACCTGCTAATGTCATTTACCGGTATGATCTTTATTGAGTGTAAATGAACTAGCGTAATCGTTTAACTTTGTTTTAATTTAAATTATGCTAGAATTGCTGAATTTCCTTAGAAATAAATTTTCAGTCAAAGAATCTTCTGAATTTACTACTTGATGTTTCTAATTTATTTTAATTTGATTGAATTAATTTAATTCTAGGATAATTTAATTCTAAGATAATTTAATTCTTGGATAAACTATCGTTTAAATTTAAGTAATAAAATGTAAAATTACAGTGAGTGTTATGTATTTAATGTTTAAGGGCTTATTCATGTTCTTTTTTTCTGAAAGTTGTGCCTGACTGTTCTTTTTTTTATATTTTTTTGGTATTTAGAATAGTTTTTAAAACTTTACACTATTAAATCACTTTTCATCTGTGCAATATTGTATTTCCTAAGTACTGAAATATTTTTGTTTTAATTTTTGTAATAGAAGAATTTAAAATAATTTCGCATAAAAATTATGCATAATGATTAGTTTTGCTTGTAATACAATAAAAAAATGAGAATTTTTGCAATAAGAGTTTGCAATAATAATCAAATTAGAACTTTTAGCAAAATGATGCATTCAAAGTCCAACCTAATATTCCATTCCATAAAACTAATTTCTCTAAAATTTCATCCGACCTAAAAGTAAAAATTTTTTGACTCGACAAATAATTAAGTATGTTTTAAGAACCTATTGAAGATTAATGCCAATTATTTAGATAATTGTAATAGGCAAATTTTATAGTGATTGAAATCACTGAAACGACTGACATGCTCATTTTAATCACAAAACATCCTTTGTCTTGTTTGATCTTTTCAGTTCTATTACACTAATAATTATCATGCCGAAATGTTTAGTTAAATTATTTCGCCAATTTTAACTCACTTTAAAGACTACGTTAATAAACAAAAACGTGATAAAAAACGCAACTTATACTATCTAAACAAATGTATAGCTTCGATTTCATAGTATTCCATTCTATGTTAGACACTAATGGATGTTCTTCATTAAATAATCAAAAATCTAGCTTCATTTTTTATATGGAATCAAAATAAAGAGGGTGGATAGTGAAAAATGAAATAAATGAAAAATTCATAAAGGAATGATTAATTAATCTTATGTAGTAGTCTTTACTTACCTTTTATTATGAAAAATTTCTACCAGCTTCTAAATTTTTATACGTTAAACTAAATGTTGCTAATCAATTATGGAGATTTTAAGTTTTTTTTGGAATTTTAAATTGCAAAAAAATAAGATAGTGTATGTGCAACTTATTTAATATTTTTAAAAAAATATATAATTCGTAAAAATGAAAAGAAATTCGTTTTTGCACTAAACATTATTTTTGTTTTATTTCATCATTATCACCATCAAATGTATTCTTCTCTATTATTTTATCACTTGTTTCCATATATGGCAGTACTTTTACTTTCATTACTTGTACCGGCGGTAAAAGTAAAAAGTACGTACTTTTTCCTGTACTTCGTTAGTTTTTAAATTTAGTACTTTTACTTGTACTACGTTACTTTTTAAATGTAGTACTTTTACTTGTACTTTCGTTACTTTTTTAGGGAAAAAGTACAAGTATTTGTAACGGAAATGTCGAATGAAATCGTTACTTTTTTCCAAAACTAGGTAAGCTTTCTAACAAAAAATTAAATAAAAAAAATTCTTATGTTTTTTTAATTATAAAATTAATGTGCAATATATATGCATTTACAGCTAACTTCGTGTTTAAATACCTTGACCTTTTAAAATGAATAAAAATATTAATTAGCAAGTTATTTTCATTCATTTTCGAGTTTTATGCATTTATTTAATACATTTTAAATGAAAAATGTTGCATTTTGTAATTACGTTTTTCAATTTTCTTTTTGAACTCACTAATAATACATTTTTGTCTTAATACATTTTTTACTAAATACATTTTTACCTAGTACATTTTTTACTAAAATTATGTTTATGCCCGACCTTGTCAAACAACGCCCAGTCAAATCTCTAAGAACTTCAGAACTATTTGTGCTATTGAAAACTATTATAATTACTATTTTAACTCTTGAAAACTCGAAGGTATTAATTTAGCCGCTGATACTAAAATTCGTTTACAAATTTTAATTATTCCGTTAGGCAGAAATGTTCGGAAAATGATTTTCTCGCATGACTTCAGCATTAGCCATTGTTACAAATAAAACTGTAGACTGTTCTGTTTCAACTTATACTGCACATTCAATTATTTTTTACTAGCTCAAAGATCACAAAGCTATCTGAAACCCCGTGTTTGCTTTGTTTATGTTTGTGCTTTTAAAACGCGTTTCTATAGAGTAAAACAATTTTAAATCAATGGTAATTTAAATAAATAAAAATAATAAACTAAAAATTAAAATCAATAGATAAAATTTCTTTTTCGTGCAAATCCATAAAAAGTTTGATATTAAAATTATATTTGATTTTAAAATTATATTATACGATTATATTATAAAATTATATTATAATATTCTTCCGAATTTAAAAATAAATTAATATCCATAACTTTCAAAATTAAAAATAATTAAATAAATAACAACAATTTCGCAAAAACATTAAAGAACATAAGAATATTATACATTAAAAGTTTAGTTTACTTTGAATTTTCGATTTCCTAGAAATGTACTTTTAAATCGCTACTTTTTTTGTTTAGTACTTGTACTTGTACTTTTACTTTTTACTTGTTACATTTTAAAATAAGAACTTTTTGCATTTTACTCGTTCCTTTTTTAAAAAATACTTGTACTTTTACTCGTTACTTTTTAAAAGTAGCGTTGTCATGTATGCATGTTTCCTATGCTAAGAAACTGTTTCACTGGGATGATGCTCCAGCTCCGATGATGCATAGGAAATTAAGTTAAAGGAAATGATTCGTCAGTTATATAGTATAATATAAACATAAAAAAAATGTCGCACTACCTACAAAAATGTATCGAGAAGATCGTCGACTAAGTAGAACGAAAGACAAATGCTCAAAAAATTATACGTATTTAGATATTTAGGTAATATTGCATGCATTCAATTTCTGTTATAAAATATTTTGGCGTGACCATTAATTAATGTAAGCAACATCATAAAATCATGTATGCAATGCAATTTTAGATGAATTATAATTGTTTGTCTTTGATGTAGATCTTCAAGCAGTTATTTAAACTCTTAAACTTTGTATATACCTATGAAATCAGATAGGAATGTTGCATGTGTGACTACTCAAGAGATAACGGACGCAATTTTAAGAATGAAAGCTCATGAGGTGGTCTATGGATGGGGTATTGAATCTGAATTCAAAAGCCATTCACTGCGGTGACAAAGAAATAAGATAAGTACATAATCAACAGTGAGTCTTCATTTGTCAGAAAAGACAAACAAATAAAGACAAAAAATTATGAAATAATATTTTTTACATAATTTGAAAACCAATAATAAAAGGAGGAATTAAGATTTATATTTGAAAAAAAAATTGTTTTAAAGGGGTTTATCGCAATACTGAGAGGAGGATAACATTAAATCATATGCAAGTTCGTCGCGACCACGAAACAATATCATAATACAGGAAGTTATTGTTGTATGGGATATCGTAATAGCGAGAGTGTTCGTTGTATATATATATATACACAATTGCTTTAACAATGGTACCTAAAATTAAAATAGCAAAAAAGAATAAATTAATTTCAACATTTTGAGACTTGTTAAAGTCCCAATAGCTAATAAATTATTCGCATATTTTATTAAATTATAAAATAAAGTCAAACCATAAAACAAAATTCTCTGTAAAAGTTTTTTTTTTTTTACTCTGTAATGCCAAACCACCATATCAAATGAAATGGTCACCAAAATCATTTCGATAAAATCATGACAGCTAATATTTTCATAAATAATTAGTTTGTTCAGTGAAACTATTAGCAATATTTTCAAATGAAAGTTGCAATAGTTCAATATTTCTTATCGACTTTCCTTGTTGACAATCGACTTACGATTCTTTTAATCCTCTTTTATTCTAGCCTCCGAGTTTTGATATGCGTAGAGCGCTTAATGACGAAAGTAATAACAGTAGTAAACTATCGGAGGTTATTTTTATGACGGCGCGAGAAACAAAAATAATCTAAAAAACTAACAGAGAAAAAAAAATTGATTTTCTGCGTTCAGTCATCATAACGGGGAGAGCACTTCCTACTCATCATTAGCATTTTCTCTAAGAATAACCCCAAACACTAACGAAAAAAACTATAAAAACCAACATAATTGGCATTGCTATAATCCGTTCTTCCAGGGTGCAAAGAGATAAAGAGATTTGTAATCAAATTCGAACCATCCACCCCTTCCAAGAACTTCCAATTTTCTCAGCAGCTTGAGAATAATTGATTTTCTCTCCGCTTTTTGCTCATTTTTTTACCTTCTACACGGAATTTATTTCTGAGAAATATTTTTACACGGGTAGTTATTGCTCATTTTGTGCGCAGATATTTTCAGTAGTTATGTTTTACGGATTTTTATACATGGGGATATTTTGGTGAAAGAATGGCAATTGGCGAGAAGCATTACGTTGGGAAAATGCCTGAAATTCTCCAATTTCAACTCACTGATTGGCTCACATGCTAAAAAAATTTCCATATTTGTGAGATACAAACATCTTTTCCAAAATAAATTTAAATTTGAAGGAAGCATATTAGATTTGAGAAATGATTTATTAAGACTGAAGCTTTTTTTTTTATTCTCTTATTTTTTTTTTATTCTTTAGATTTATTTCATTTTTATAGAACATAATTAGTGAAGTATAAAATTCAAGAACAATGTTTGTATTCCCTACTATATTATCAAACTTATGTATATATATTTAACTCAATTTATCATGAAAAATACTAAAAAAATCTATACATTAATTTCTTACTTTTAAATTTGGTTCAAATTACCTGTTCAAGATGCATTAAATAGGAATAGGCTTTTCAGTATAAGAGAATATGTTATACGGAATTCCAAAAAACAAATTTTACTGAATTTTTTTTTTATACTGAAAAAACAACTTCTATGTTCATTTTATTAAGTACTTAAAAAATTTAAAAAAAAATAGTTTAATTTTTTTAAAACACTGATTTATTTTTTACTTCGAAATTAAAACTGTTTCTTTTTCATGTAATTATATTTCGTTATTTTCTTTTAATAAAAATGACCTTACTATTAATTATTTTTATCATAATTTATTATTTTTATAATTTATATAATTTATATTTTTCATAATTTATAATTTATTATATTTATTAATTATTTTTATCATAATCAGTAGTTAATAAAAACCAATAAAAGTAATTTAACTTACTTTTTATCATTTTCTTCTTAAAATGAAAGTATAAAAGATATATAAAAATATTTTACAAAGATTCCATAAAAATATTTAATATTTTATAAAAATATTCGCATACAAAAATTAAAATAGCTAAGATGCTACATAAGTTCCAAATTTCATTCAGCTTACTTTCAAAAGACTTTGTAGTGTAAGGTTTAACTAAGCACGAAAAAAAAAGAAAGAAAAACCTTTTAAGTTTTAACATTATTTGAAGCACAAAATAGAGAAGAAAAAAAAAATTTTGCGTTACAACTATAAAAAAAAAAAACTATCTCTTGAAAATATTTCGGTGCCGTTGGATACTTTTTACTGAAATCCCCTCATAGTATTTTTGTATATTTGATATTTTTTAATTTAATGATAGTTTTAAAATTACATAAAATTTTAATAACATTTTCATAATATTAATAGTAGTAGCCGCAGTATTTATCAACAATATATAAATAATTCTACTATTTATAATTTCTAGTAATACATTAGGGAATACGAATAATAGTATTCGTCTTTTTTCATGCATTTATGTATAAACATAAGTTAAATAGTAGTCATAAAAATCGACTAAATATAATTATTTGTCGCAAATCAACCAAATAATCTTAATAACTATAATCTCTTTATCTTTCTAGAGAAGATAAATATTAGCCTTACATTAAAAATTTAACAAAAATGTTTATAACTATCTTTAATTTTATCTAAAGCAATATATATATATATATATNTATATATAAATAACTCAATTACTTCTCAACAATAAAATAAAAAATTATGCAGAAACTGGGATGTTTGTTTTAAACCATATTATGAGGGGAGTTCTCTCCAGTTTGCAGAGTCAATCGGACAGACCAGCACTGAGAAGAACAAGACAGCGATTGAACGCGACACACATCATTGAATATCGTCCGAACTCTATCAAGCGAATGGCGCTGTAGCAGCGTTGAGTCTCTCAGTTTGGTTTTATAGTTTCGTTGCTGGACTTTCAGGATGTTGGAATTACCAAAGCTGTGTGGTACTATATCAACTTGCCGAAATTTAACGATGTTATTCAGAAAAAGTCTCCTCGCTTTATCATGTCTGGCGTTTTGTTGTTAGGTGACAATGAGAGAGTTGGCTACGCAAAGCCAAATTGCAACATCTAGTTTAAAGCTTCTTGACCATCCTCTATACAGTCCTCATCTAGAAGCGAATGACTTCCATCTGTTTCAGGCTTTGAAGGAAAATCTCGGATGAAACTCTTAGGAAGCAAAGATAAGGATTAACAAACCGTTCAACGCTTCTTCCATATTTTCCAATGCTTCTTCCATATGCCGGATTTCTTCCTAAAACGTTTGTGGATCTTATAAAGTAGTAAGGTCAAAAGCCTCATTTATGAGGAAAAAAAAGTTGAGACTTATTTTTAATATCTTATTATGTTATTTGCTTTCCATACGTAATGTCAGAAGTCACCAGTCAGTCGAAAAAACCAGTTATTTTCAATACAGATATAAAGCTAATTTCGAAAGACGCATGTTGTAAGTCCTGTTCTGTAAGCATTACGTTGGTACGAAAGACCTAGATTGGTTTGAATTTATGCAAAAATGATAAACTATTCTAAAGTTATTTTAATAAACTATTCGTAACTATTCCAAAAGCATAAGAGAATACGTCGTTTTTGTATAGAAAAAATATAATTGAATTTTCGATGCATAAAGGAATATCGATGACGATTAAATAGAGTCATATTTTATTACAGAAAAAAACATACTTTATTAAAAAAAGGAAACTTGATATTGCTCCGGTTCAACCAAAATAGTAGCAGAGAATGAGTATTACTTTCAATATCTAAAAAAATATATCTTTAGTATACAGGGTGATTCTAAAAAGATGGGCAAAATTTTAGGAAGTGATAGTACACACCCAAGCAAACAATTTTTATCAAAGAATGCATGGTCGAAAACGAAACGCAAAGGTGCTGGAGCCTTTTGAAAGTTGTTTGATGCAAACGTGAAATCTGCATTCCTGTTGCGAGTTACTGCGCTGCGTTACTTGTCGCCAAACTTTCGGCCACTGCAGGGAAAGTTCGTGATATGCCTGGTGTGTTTCAGAATGTTCGCCTATCTTTTCTTCGCCCTTGTACTGTATGTATACCACTGTTTTGAACACTTATTGTAATCACATGCCATTAAATTTTGTTTTTATAACTTAACTTCATCGTTCTTTGTGTGTTTTTGCCTCATATAAGACATTAAACTTTAACGCCCTCTAGCGGTTTTGCGATTTGTTTTCGACCATGCATTCTTTGATAAAAATTGTTTGCCTGGGTGTGCACTATCACTTCCTAAAAGTTTGCCCATCTTTTTAGAATCACACTGTATATCTTTGATATTTTATTCGTTTTTGGGGTACTCAAAAACTTAAATTTTAAAAATATTTAATTATTACTGCAAAAAGGATATATACGATCCATAAGTCATCTTCTTTGACTCACGCAGATGCAAGATTACGAAATATATAAATGAATAATTGCAATTGTAGATAAATGTAAAAGGCAGTTGATAAATATTCAAATTTGCATTATTATCAATTTGTAATAAATTTAATAAATTGACCCTATTTTTTTTAATAAATTAGCTTTCTTGTGTTTAGGTTTAAAGAATTTATAAATATCTCATGTTGTACAAGTTAATAATAGCTTACCTCCCACTTAGTACCAATTAATCATTGTGCTTTACTACGCTCTTTTTTCACAAGACATGTGCCTAATTCTTGTATTTTATNCCTAAAACGTTTTTGGAGCTTATAAAGTAGTAAGGTCAAAAGCCTCATTTATGAGGGGGAAAAAGTTGAGACTTATTTTTAATATCTTATTATATTCTTTGCTCTCCATACGTAATGTCAGAAGTCACCAGTCGGTCGGAAAAACTTATTTTCAATTCTCTTTAAATATCAAAAATAGAAGAAACTAGATTTTGATTTAAAAAAGGAAAAAAATATATAATAATAAATACAGATACAACATGCGTCTTTCGAAATTCGCTTTATAAGTCCTGCTCTGTAAACATTATGTTGGTACGAAAGACATAGATTGGTTTGAATTTATGCAAAAATGATAAACTTTTCTAAGTTATTTTAATAAAGTATTCGTAACTATTCCAAAAGCAAAAGAGAATACGTCATTTTTGTATAGAAAAAATATAATTGAATTGTCGATGCATACAGGAATATCGATGACGATTAAATAGTGTCATATTTTATTACAGAAAAAAACATCTTTATTAAAAAAAGGAAACTTAATATTGCTCCTGTTCAACCAAAATGGTGTGTTTCAGAATGTTCGCCTATCTTTTCTTCGCCCTTGTACTATATGCATACCACTGTTTTGAACACTTATTGTAATCACATGCCATTAAATTTTGCTTTTATAACTTAACTTCATTGTTCTTTGTGTGTTTTTGCCTCATATAAGACATTAAACTTTGACGCCCTCTAGCGGTTTTGCGTTTTGTTTTCGACCATGCATTCTTTGATAAAAATTGTTTGCCTGGGCGTGTACTATCACTTCCTAAAATTTTGCCCATCTTTTTAGAATCACTCTGTATATCTTTGATATTTTATTCGTTTTGGGGTACTCAAAAATTTAAATTTTAAAAATATTTAATTATTACTGCAAAAAGGATATATACGATCTATAAGTCATCTTCTTTGACTCACGCAGTTGCAAGATTACAAAATATGCAAATGAATAATTGCAATTGTAGATAAATGTAAAAGGCAGTTGATAAATATTCAATTTTACATTATTATCAATTTGTAATAAATTTAATAAATTGACCCTATTTTTTTTAATAAATTAGCTTTCTTGTGTTTAGGTTTAAAGAAGTTACAAATATCTCATGTTGTACAAGTTAATAATAGCTTACCTCCCACTTAGTACCAATTAATCATTGTGCTTTACTACGCTCTTTTTTCACAAGACATGTGCCTAATTCTTGTATTTTATGGAAACTGAAATTTTTCCATCATACTTAACATTGAATAAATTTAGAAAAAGATATGGAAATTTTATATCTCCTTATATTTACCAGATTCCTTTTTTCATACTTATTTAAATATATTTCATATATTCTAAGTAAAGTAATCTGCAATTTGTTTATTTTTTTAACTTTTGTATTCAACTAATAAATTAAAAATGAAAATCACCAATAATGAAGAGTAAGCTTGTAATAGGTGGCACTTACTTAATAATTATTTTGCACTTTTTTAATCCCTTTTCTCTTCAAATAAAAGCATACTATATGACACCTTAATCAAATTTATATCAACGTGAAGTTTCGCTGATGAAAGTGAAAATATGTCTTCACATGTTGCACTTACGGAAAATACTCACCGTCATTTTTTTAATCATTTCCAAGTGCTCTTTCACTTAGTATCATTTTTATTTATCTGAAGCACAAACTTAAAATTTCTTTATTTTTATGATGTTGTATAGTAAAAACAAAAGCTGAATTACCATTACAGCAATGCGGCAATTTAAATAGCAAAAGATGTTTCAAGATGATTGCTTATCCCGGATAGTATCTGAAATGATTGAGCGTAAAGCGCTGCTTAACTATATCAAATGTTTATTTAATAATTAATGACATTCTATGGAAATTATCAAACATTTGCATTGTATTTAAAACGAATAAGCAGTCTGAAAATATTTTTTAAAGCAAATAAAGCAATGAAAATATGTATGAAAAAGAGCATTAATAAAGTGTCCGGCTTAACTATATTTTTTTGTTTGGAGGAAAATATACATTTTGAATGAAGAAGGAAAGGCTTCTCAAAGTCTGAAAGAAAAAGTGGATTTAATTGTTTTGGTACTTTTACCGACATATGCATCGGCGTATAAAACTTCTAGAATTTTATGTGACAGAAATACACTAAAAGTTGACATATTGTAGAAAAAAATGCTTTTGTTTTATGCAAGAAGTGTCAATTGCACAATTACTCCAGCTATTTGTAATACAATTTTATAGAAATAACTCCGTTTTGATTTTTTTTATTACCTTTTCTTCCAATTTTTATTGAAACTTTATAAGTGCGTAACTGTTGATACATGCACATGAAGTTCATTGCGTACTAGATTTGATAACCCTTTTTATATTTTTGTAGCTTCTATATTAGTTAATTGAATTTAATTAATGTTTGATTATTAATTCATTAACTTAAATATTGATTCATTTTTTGAGGAATACATAAAAGGCAAACCGCTATAGTTACGAATTTGCAAACAAGACCTTCGCTTAATATTTAATCACTGAAAAATGGTAGATAATAAGTCGGGAGACAAGTATGTAAAAAGTGGTTTAACCAATTAGGACAGGGTAACGAGTTTGAACAATATAATAAAAAAGGAGATATGAAGCAGGTGTCAACAAAATTGGTCGGAACCACAGGGTACAGCTGATAAAATTTGAAGAGGCTTCCAAATATTGGGAAGCAATGGGATGATAGAAAGGTCATTAATTAAATTATTATAACTTTTCAAGACATAGAATGACTCCCTAAAATTAAGTTTGATAGATGAAGATCATTGCTAAATAATTTAAGGAGAAAAAAATTCTAAACTGTAGTTATAATATTAACCATGTACAGCAATGACTGATTGGTTAATGTCCTGATTTTTGAAGTATCATCCGTGTTCTTTAAATGAAGTTAAGTGGCGTGTTTAGTTTGTTTAACGTACGCAAAACCACATAAACATTTTACAAATACATCAACCAATAATATCAGCAATAGGGGTCTTAAGCATAATAAAATTCAGTTTATATACAAGAAAAAAATACTTTAGACCCACATTTATTCAAAATCTTGCCCATTTGGAAGCTCCTTTTCTCATAAAATGTCAAACCAATCAAATTGTTAAAGTTCGATTTAGAGAGTCTCGTGGATTGCGAGATTAGTTTTCTACACATAGAATCAATAATATTATAAGGAAACCAGTGGATATTTTTATAAAATTGCTTCCGACTACTTCTACTCTATTCAGCTGGCTAATCAAATTTCATTTTATTATTCGAATTTATAATTTTGCTTTCACTCTTTCATTTTTAATTTGCACTCTACTCTAGGATTTAATTTTCTACTCAATTTTCTCTAATATAACTTCCAAAAACAATATTCTACAGACACAGAATAGAAATGCTAGCTCCAGATTATTTTCCTCTATGTTTATCGCATCAATTGAAACTCCTGGCTCTTACTAAGAAAATATCTAGCTCTTCCAAATTTGAATCAGAAAATGTTTCTAACAAGGCCATTCGTTGTTTTATCGTCATGCATCTTTTATACATTGTGCTAAGAAAAAGAAATATTTGCTATATACGGAAATATATAGTCAGACAGCTAATAAAATGACTCAATTTTCATCTACTCATTTGGTAGCATCAAATTTATCATGAAAGTAAAATAAATCACGAGAATTAAAACAAAAAAACTGTCAATAGCAAGAATCTTTTCCACACCATTGTTGAAAACACATTGAAAAACCCTTTTGATTCAGCCCCTTGAGAGCCATTATCTTACCAGAAACAATTTCTTAACAGTAAGTAGAATTTCAACTAAAATGAAAAAGAAAGAGTGCATATCTTGCACTATTTTCTAAACAATCTGTGGTTGTCGACCCATTATCAGACACTTGTAAATTCATGTCAGGAAAAGTTGAACTTAAATACATGTAACGCATTTTTTTCCCATTCAAACATCATTATTTATTTTGAAAAAGTGTCATAATAGCGGTTGAAATAAATGCACATATCATAACCCCATGAATCACTTGAAATCTAAAAATAAACCCTTAAAATACCAAATTTCCAAAAATGAAACAATAGGATAAAAATTAATATTTTTTTGACTTTAAAATGAAACTATCATATTGATGAACCAAATTATTACTGAGAGAGAACTGATTTATAGGCTAAAATACTGCATAATGTAAATTTTGAATCTATGAAAAATAATTTTATTTGGACTTTTACTACGTATTAAATTTAAACTGAAAATCCATGCTCCATTTTTGAATCATTGGCATCTAAACGGTTAAGGCAAAGGAGCTCTTCATTGAAAACGCAACTATTTGAACAAATTTAGAAGCACAAGGCACAGTAAACAAATGCTCATAAGGCGGTTATCTTTTGAATAGAGAATGGATAATTATGAGGAGAGGAGAGAGTCCGAGAATCATTTTAGATAAACAGTAGTAGGAGATTTATCGCAATTACAAGTAATGAGAACGTGTAAGAAAAGTAAACGATAATTATTTTCCATTTCGAACATGAACTGTATGCAACGATCTATAGTATGCATACTACTTAGGACATTATTAATGACAGCATTGTCCATCAATGCGAAATTATTGTCGAAATATCGTCTATAAAAAGGGAACTTAAATTATAGAGTTTTACTTTAAAGTAGCATGTACAGGTCACTTATTAATGGACCGAAAGTATTACTCATAGCTAAACTATGATTCATTTGCTAAAATTTACCAGTGAAAGCAAGGGTGGACAGTTTCTAAGCAACTTCGAGTAATATTTCTTAGTTTGTCAATTTTAACTTGGCTTACGCGGAACTCTTGTAATACCTTTTTAAGGCAAGAAAGGTCACCATTAACAAGAATTGAAGTAAATAAAAATTTTACATCAATTGAAATTATTTGAAGTATATATTTTATGTTTGTTCTCAGACTGTGAAATGCTGGTTTTACAAGTGGTGGCTAATTTACATGCTTTTTTTTATTGGGTAATGGTTTTAGGCCAAGAGCAAACAATTTGTTGGTTTTGAAAATTTGATAAAAATAAAGCTTTTAGGTTTCTTCAGTGATCGCAGCACACCACAGATTCATATTCTCTTCCATTTTAACCGATTCTCAAAATTCCGGTCATTTTCTTTCTGGAGTCTTTGAGAAACTCTAGCAGATAGTTTTATAAACTAAATGGGTAACTTTTAGTAGTAGTTTTTACGAAGAAAGATGTTAGGTAAGAGTTTTCCTGCATAAATTTTAATAAAATTTAATTTTGAATGTTTTTTTTCGAAAACAATAACAAATGATAATTACTTATAAAATAATATGAAAAATGCACTCCCAGTTGTTAAGTATTTGCTGTTAATGTACTTTTTAATATGGAGCTTTATATTTCGAACCTTGAATAAGTACATAAAGCAAAATGTATACGAGGTATATTGATTTATATTTAAAATAAAATTTCTCTTCCCAATCTGAAACTTACGTTACGATATTTCAATTGAAATGTTTGAAGAAAGTAACAGTAAATATACAGGCTAGCAATGAATTTAAAATTTGCTGGTTCTCAAACAGTAGCAAATAATAGTTAATTAAAAGTTAATCAGTGACAAATTACTTCAGTTTTTTTTAAGTAATACCTCGAATGTATTTATTTATAATATCACTTAAGTTTTGAATATACACTGTAAAGTATTCTGGTTCAAATTACGGTAAAATGTTCCGGAGCAGTATTCGTAAAATCTGTTTTACTATAAAATCCGTTTTCCCCCATAAAAGTAATGAGTAAGTGGCTTTGAAGAAAATATTACCGCGAAAATTACAGCTTCAAGATGTTTTACGGCATATAGAATTCATGAATTTCAGAAAATTTTGCAGTAAGAAGAAATATTTCGGTGAAATGTACCGGGAACCACAGTCCCGGTACTTTTTCCTGTAATTTGAACTATAATTTTGGACAGTATAGGTTAAAAGGAAGAAAAAAATGCTTACAGGATAATCTTATGCTTATCAAAAATAAAGCGTAACTTCCTTATCAGACATGTATATTGTGCATTACGGTATTTTACTTTAATGATCCGATGAAAACAATGCTAAGAAAAGCAGAAGAAAACGATCTTCCAATTTACAGGTTCTGAAATAATTCAAACAATAATTAACTATAAGTTAATCGGAGGCAAATTACTTTCAGTTATTCAAGTAATTGCTTTTAATGCTTATTTTTGTGTGGCAATTTGAATCCAGTTTAAAGAAATAGAACAAGCAATTTATATAGTAATTTGATGCACATAAAAAATAAAATGTAACTTCTTCATATGAAATTTATGCATGCTTGCCCCAACGATATTTTATTTCAGAGGTCCGATAAAAGTAAAACATAGAAAATAGAAAGACGTTAAAACTTATTATAATTCAGGATCTATTTGTTTATTCAGATTTTTTTCGCACTTTGCATGCTAAATCGCTCCCCGAAGGCTTTTGAAGCATGTTAAAATACCAGCTCGATCAACTGTTATAAATAATAAAAAAAGAAGACAACAAAATTATTCCATTGATTTTTCATTACCTCAGAATTTTCGATAAAAATAGAAAGATAAAGGAAGATGCATAAGGAAATATTTTCTGAAAGTTATTCGATTTTCGATAAAAAAAAATTGTGTTGAATAAAATGTGATAGATTAATTCAAGTAAAAGGTGAAACTATTTAAGGAAGTTAAAAAGATTTTTTTTATTTATCTTAATTTATGCAATTTATTTCAGTTTATAATAATTAATATACAGAAGGTAGTAATACAACAAAGAAGCAAAACTATGTAAACTCATATCTCATATTATATTTATTTGTTTATCTAATGTTTTTAAATTATATCTTTCACAAAGAATAAATTTAATAAATAAGAACAATAAATTTTAATAAAGATATTCATCGGAAAGCTATAATTCCAAAATATTAGAATACCAGTATAGAAAGGAAATAACTTCTTCAAAAATAAAATTTAATTTTTAGTTTTCAAATTTGTGCTTATTTTTCTAAAGGAAGGAAATTTACCGATGATTAGTAAATCTCAAGCGTATTTCTATATGTCTTTTCAATTCTTGACGGCTATCAGCAAAAAAAAATAATGTTCAGTTATTTTACTTGATATACTTTCCATTATACTTGATTTTCTTCCATTACGACAAGGTTTGATAAAAATAAAAAAGAAATCTATGAAGTCTTAAAATAATAAACTATTGTTTTATCAAAGGCAGATAATTTATATTCTATTATTTACCGAATGGTTTTTACTTTATCGGAAAATATTTTGTCAGCTCAACCTATATCCAACTTTTTGAGATCTTCATTTGAGAGAAACAAAATAAATTGAAGAGAAAGAAACACTAAAAAATTTATTTCTTATTAAAAAAATCAAATGCTAAATTTTTTTGTTTTTATTACTGTCAGAGCTCAAACATTTGTTAGGGAATAGTTTCCGGATTGCAGATGTTGAGTATCTAAAAATATTGAAATATCCGAAATATATATATATATATANTACTTGACTATTTATCTATCTTCATAAAAATAAATATAAAAAATGAGTTTTTCTTATTAATGAGAAAGAAGGCTCCTTCTTAGCAAAAATGCAACTGAAGATAAACAAATATGATGAACAAAATCATGATGATGAAACTGCATTAGTAATAGTGTAAAACATGGAAGTAATCTCTTTCAAACAGATACAAGTAGGTACAGAATGTTTCAAATTGATACCTGCTCATCAGTACTATTGATATGGAGTTAGTCCAAAATGAAAAAACAATTTTGTTTCATAATGAAGAGAAGAAAAAGATATTTAAAAGCTATTTTTCATTTTTAGGAGTTATTTTTCTTTAATTAACTATTTTACTTGTAAAATGAATTTAGGAAATGTACTCTTTTTTAAATAGTGAGTACATTTCGTAAATTAAGATGTATTCACTGAAAGTACTATGCACATTGAAGTATTTAGTACGAATATCAGATGCACTGACAGAGACGTTTCTCTAGTATATATCAAATGTTATCAACATTCGTTCGATGAAACGTAAACTATGTCGGTTTGAATGCTCGATGGATAAATTTAGTTATAACCAATTTACTTTTGTAATTGAGGGATACGAGTAATAGATATATATGAATAAAGAAAATACGAAATACAGAAAATGAAAACCGGAATGTATGTAAGAAAAGAAAAAAGTGAGGTTAGATCACTGTCGTATTTCTTTTCGAATTTCCGACACACTAATAAAGCATTTTTCTTATTGCAGAAAATTAATATACGTTCTATCCTAAATTTGAAAATGCAAAATATTTTTGGCAACAGGCAGTTTTTTGCTTGATCTATTGGTGAAGAAACATGCGATGTCCCGTCCACTGATCTCCAGTTTTCCCTGAAATGCACCCAAGTTTTATCTTAAAAAATACACTGTGATAACATATTTCTCAACTTTATTGCTTTAAGGTTTTTAAGATAAATGTCTGCATAAAATGATTATTGAAATTAAGCAGCAAATATTTTGGAAAATAGTTATCCAAACTTACCGTTAAAACCAGCTTTACAATCAGTGATGGGCTTCAGAGAGTAAAAATCACATTTATCTCAAGACTATCATAACTATTTTGCAACTGTATGACTAATGCAGCAAACATGCAACGGAAACACTAATGTGACATACAACGGTAACACTAATGAAAGCGAATTTACAGAAAGTACAAGATTTTGATTTCAATGTAAGGTGTGAAATCTCACTGTTTTAATTGTGAAAAAAGTGGGGCTTGTTACGCCATCTCCTAGCTTCATTCAGAAATACAAAACTAATTGCGGGATTTAACGAGACGCGTAAGTAGCGACGAATTCAATTTCAATGACGCAATTTTTCTCTTCATTGCATGGCATGGGATGTTAACCATACTTGCACATAAACGCCAAACGCATGAGATGCGACGGCGACAGAGAAGGGGTTAAATTAAGACCTCATATTAAACAAAAAGGCAGAAAGGGGAACTTTAACCACTTTCAATTCAAAAATAGTATTCAGATAAAAGGAATTTGGATATTTGAGATTTCAAAATTTTGGTGCGTACGATATGTTTGCGTTTAATAATTTGTACACATCCCCTTGCTATATGAGTATGCCAGCTTTTCATCGAATAACTCTGCGAAGTCATTATTTATTCCTAGCTTATGCATACATGCTTTTTTTTCTTTCTTTTCTTGTCTTTCTTTCTGATATACCCTTAGAGCCGGTGCACTATACGGAAATATTTTGGTAGCGTGCATCGCTACTTGCTCTGCGGTCCCTTTTTCGTTTACACAAAAATCTCTCCGCCAACCAAATTAAACTACCTTCTCCAAATCTATTCCTCTTTTGCAGAGAGAAACATAGTTTTGTTTATGTTTTGCGAGAAGAGAATAGAAAGATAAGAAGAAAGGGAAAAGAATAGAAATGAAAAAAAAAAGAACCATCACAACTCTATCTAAGCCATGGTGAATTTCATCCAAGCATACGTGCAAGATCACACGCAAAAGTGGATTTTTCTTTATTGCATGATTGCTTTGTGTTTTACATGACTGTTCTGTTACAGATGCAGACAACAAATATTTTGGTTATGGAATTTCTCGATAAAATAAATTCTTTTTACTTTCTTAAAAGTAACATTAAATGATAGTTACTCAAGTTACTATGAAATATTTTACTGGCAAGAAAGTGTGCTTTGTTTTCGCACAAAATATTTGAATTATTTTAGCAAATGAAATTTATTTCCAATCAAAGTTCAATATACGTATTTATGCTCAAATACAAAAAGTTATGACAAATTAATAAGCTAAGAATCGTTACGTTAGATAATGGATTTATTGAATTGCAAATGGCTTTAAAAATTATACCTGTCAGTGACAGCCGGTGTTTCATTTTCTCTACAGGATACCAGAAAGTGACGTAGTGTGGATATCTCGATCCTGATTGGTTGTTGAAATGTGGCATTTGTTTACGTTAACAACTGTTCTTTTCATTCTATTTTGAGTAAACCAAGCCCATTAATTATCAATTCTCTTAAGAAACAGATTCTATATTCTTTCCCAATGATTGTTTCACAAATATTTCAATTCTTTCACTATATATTTCTTACTTTGCACAAAGTTCGATTCGCTTTAAATCCATTGAAGGATACATCCTCAATTGAGGAGAGCTGGTTCAAATATAAAGTTATATATGTTAATATGACTTTTAATACAGGTTACTTTTCAGCTAAGGGAATTTTTTCCCCTGGAATTGAGAAGTATTTTTACAAGCAATATTAAGTACTTTAACATTCTCATTTATTCCAAAATATATTCCCCTAATATTCGAAATTTTTTTTGGCCAGTCTATTAACAAGGAAAATGTCGGGAACAGCTGAATCATTCCTCCAAATGGCAGAGAGAAAAACTGCTACATCTATACGTAGTACGCAATTTTAGATAGTCGCCAATGTGTCACCCTTTTTTTCTGCTTTATAAGTCAGATGTAATGCTATTCACATGTTTTTGAAACGTATTCTTTTTATTTTTTGTTCATATTACATGGGAGGAAAATTGTTGCATTACTTGACTCAAAATTCGAAACTGTCTGCGTTTATCAGCTAACACCATTTTTTCTAAATATTTAACTTTTTTGCATATTAAGATCACTTTTTAAAATTCAATGTCTAGGAAACGCAAGCTAAGAAAAATGTTTGACATGGTGCTCAAACAGAATACAATTCAAATCGTTTCTCCGTTATTAGTTAACTCCCTTAAATATGCTTTGATATATCTAATAAATCTAACTTGTAAGCTCACCACAAATTCTTTCCAGTTATGCAATCGTTGAAGTCAGTATGTCCATTTATAAATCTTGAAGAAACGGACTCAGTGTTTTATGATCAAAAATATATTTCTTAAAAATATAAAGTGCATTTTTTATGACTTATGTATATTTCGAGCACATTTAAGCTCAAGTAACATGCATTAATTTATAAAATTTAATTTCTTTTCTGACAAATGATTTAATTTTATGTATATGCTATTGTTTAACTCTTTATGTGTCAAGAAAATTCTCTCAAGAATTTTAATCAATATGAACAACAAGGAATTTGGTAAGCATTTGAACGTCCAAAATGTACCGATGTGCTTTATCACCATATTTAAAGCTGTTCACATCAAACTTAAATTCGTTTAAGAAATAAAAGAGAACTATTTTAATTTTAGTTTATTGTATTTTTCGTGGAAAATAAGATGGGAAGCCCACCGATTAAGAAAGGGTCATATTGTAAATTCATCTGTATTTTTTTCATTGCTAAAAGTATGCTGCTGCCGTAAGCTTTCCCGTATTTGTTTTTTATTCCTAAAAAAGTCAGAAAATTACGAAATTTTCAGACATTCAGTTATAGTCAGGATTTAATCTACTTTCAAATAAATTCTCTTTCAGGATTAAAATCATTTATATTAATTCAAATAATAAAAAAATAATAATTTGGACAAAGAATATCGCATTTGAGGAAGTTTATTATAAAACACTCTTAATATTTGAAGATATTAAATGTTTTTTTTTCTTTTGTCAATTTACTGTTGAACATTTACTTTTGATGTAATGAATATGATGTATCTTATCGCTAAATAATATTGTGAGTAGATTTATGCCTTTGCAACTAAATAAATAAAATTAAATATTAAATAAAAACTTTATTTACTTTTTATTTTTATGCCTTTTTACTAAAAAAATATCTAAAGCCTTCAAAAAATGATGGATTTTTTTTATCAAGAGGTAGAACTTCACTTTCTTTCATTACCTTTCACATGCACTAGAAATTCAAAAGCTGATATGCATTTGAGAAAGAGAAAATAGTCTGTTTGAATAAAAAGGTTTGAAGTTATATATTTAAAAAAAAAAGTAAAACAGATTTTCCAAACCTAACATTTTTCGTCGTGAAAGTATATTATGGAGAAGAGTTGGCATTACAACATCTTTTTTGAATAGTTCAGTGTATTGGATGTTTGATATAATCGAATCAACTTTTTTCGCGCCCAACATTTTCTCGTAAGTCTTTTAAACGTATTTTTTGAGGAGGCGTTAAAGGAAAATATTGAAAAGTTTTATAAAGTACGTATTTCCAAGTATATTTCTATTTACTGCTTGGGTATTGTATGCATTAAAATAAAATTCTCTTTAAAAAAATATTCGAATAATTTCATTTAATATTAGAAAAAAAGGACCTATGCAAGAAGTTTTAATCTAGATAGGTGAAAAACAATACTAAAACATAGATGCTATGAATAATTTAGCCAGTCAGCCGAGTAAAAATTGAAATAATCAAAACTAATTCAGTCAAACCCAATAAAACGATATATGCCTGTGTATTGCGTTAGATTATTGAATTTCATGAAATCAAATTTATTGTAAATTTGGGAATATTTTTTTTACTTACTGTAGGACTAAGTTAATACTTTTTTTTAAAATTTTATATCAGACAGTCACAAATGAAGAAAAGCCTGCAAGCGCATGCGCAATTATACATAGCGTGTTCAGCTAGATTAGTGTTAACTGAATATATGAATTTGTAGTCTATGATGTAGTATTGGGCCTAAGCACAAAGTATGGGTAGCTTAGGTATTGTAATGCTAGAAGTACATTGTAGCTAGGAGTACATTGTATTGTGATGTTTTTATTACTCCGCAAAGCTGTTGTGAATCAGCAGCTTTGAAAGTGCATGCGTATTACGTACTCAAGTGTGAAAAAGTTGGCCCAAATACCTCGATGACGTCCTTGATATATTAGTATCTAACCTTAGCTAATGTAATAAGTTCATTATAGCGTTGTTTTTATATTACTACGTACTCAGTTATTTGGGATTATAAGATTTTCAATTATATGTATATAAGTCAAAAACAACTAGCGAAAGTTATCGATATTGTCCTTGAGAACGACTTACGCAAATATCGGAATCATAATGAACGACTTACGCAAATATCAGAAGTTCGTTATAGGTAAGTCGAGCAATGAATTGAAATGTACTACAATGTTACTTTGAATCAAAAAACTTTTTAGTATATTATCATTGAATATTCAAGTAGAAATCAGCTAAACAAAAATATCAATAATGTCTTTGATATCTTTATGCTCGATTGAAGCAAATATGAGAGGTCTATTATAGCTATGATAGCATTGTATAGCATTACAACGTATTACGTCACTTAGAATTAAAAAGCTGTTTAGCCCATTATCATTGCATATTCCAGTAGAAAAGAGTTAATCAAAAACATCGATGTTGTTAGTGATATCTTATGCTCGACCTAAGCAAATATGAGAATGCCATTATAGTTATGACAGCTATGTATTGCATTGCCACAGATTAAGTTACTTCTAAACAAAAAATCTCTAGCACATTACCATTGAACATTTAAGTATTAAACAATCCGTGATATGTTTGTCCGTGATGTATTACAATCTCATTTAAGGAGGTACAAGTAAGTCATTATTGTTAGGCATTGTTTCAGAAATCCCATATTAAGCTGTTGTGGATCAGAAGGTTATCTACTGCTTAGACATTGCATACTTAAGTAAAAAACAATTTATTGCAGACATCGATGTCATCCACGATTTACTATAAGCCTGAGTTTAACAAATATGATAAGTCCGTTTTAGCTAAGTATGGTGATGGATGCATTTAATTTACATTATATGGTTAAAAATTTAAAAAAAAAGATACCTCAAGAGCATTTGCATTTTTTCCTTAAGTAAAATAAAGTTGTCCTAGGGTAATTAATACTTTCAGTAATGTACAGGTTACAATGTGTCTGACTTGAGCTAGTGTAGAAAAAACACAATTTAAGTTTAGCGATATATAAAAATTCTTTTAAAAATTAGCTATGTTTTTGTTGTGTTCAGAGTCCAATGTTTTTCCTTAAACTGCAATGTATCAATACAATCATTAATGAACACATATAATTATATGCTTTTAAATACATATAATTATTGTAGTCACGTAACGTTTGCGTTTTTGTATGAACGAAGAAAAAATACATACTTCCTACGTTTGAACATCAATTTTGATAAAATTATCCGGCATTAGAATTGATTATTAACGTGTATTTGACGTGATTTAAACTTTTCATATTTATTCATTTAACTACTAAAAATAATATTATCAGAAAACAGAACTCATTTTTTTTTAAATTTCCATCCTTATGTAACAAAGTTTTTAATCGATATTTGATAAACGTTGTGGAGACCAAGCAATGGATTTAGGGAAAGAACGGGATAGTTTTTGAAATTATATTCTAAAACAAGCACTTCGTATTTTTCTGTTTTTTGTGCGCCATCCAGTTGTTATCTGTAAAATTGTAATTTATTAATTAAGAAAAAATTAACAAAAAAATTGAAAAAAGCAATTGAAACTTAGTAATTATTATTTTTTATTTATCTCTTACTGAAATGAAATCTACATGACATCAGTAAAAATATCGTTTTCTAAACTATCAACAGAAGCAGTAAAAAAAACATTTTATTTTAAGCCGAAAGTTTTATTATCATCGATGTCTGCAAAAAGCATTTTATTTTAGGTTTATTGGACTTCACAGATAATGCAATAATTTTAAGCTACATTTTTGATCATTTTTGATTTGCAAACCAGTAATTAAAATGTACCATGTTTTCTAAATGCATAAACTTTAAATCCCAACTTAAAGATTGATTTCAAATATTTTTAAGGTGTTTAAGCATCTAAATAACATCATTCTATACGTATGTTACTAACATTAAATTCTAAAAGATTTTCAATGCAGTGTGAGAAAACCCTCCATCATTATTCGATAACTGTATTCATCCCCAAACTGGCATAATCTAATTTATACATTGCTACTAGGGTAGTTAAAATGAAAATATTTAAGTTTTCAATTCTTCGCCTTTAATTTAATTTTCAACAGAAATATTTTTGAATAAACATGGTTCAATATCACAGTTTGAGCGTTTTGAAATGGCAAGAAAAAACACACTATTTTATGGTATTGCATTGCGATGTATTTTAAATCACGGAACAACAATGCAATATTTTTATTGGACTTCACTGTACATTATTTTTTTTATTTTGGAAATTCGTGATAAAACATTGAATCTGACTATTATTATTAATCCCACGCAAGATAAATCTAATTTACAACATTAAGTTATTTAATAAATTTTATTCCTTGCGATTTTGAGGCATGCATCATAGAAAATAAAAAATATATTAATAAAAAATTCATCACAATTTTTAAATTATTTCCGCATTTATTCCTACATTCGTGTTCGATTTTAATTAGTAACATTCCGGCGTAACAAATCGACTATTGGATACGGATTTGCTAGTATATTACTATAGGATACGGATTGGTTTTCGAATGTCCGGGTAATTTCCTTTTATTTATTTATTTCTTTGAACTTTTATTTCTGAACTTTAGGATATTAAAGTAACCATATATTAGAATTTAAACATCAAGTGCCCAATTTTATATTCTAAATATTTTAAAGCATAATTTGTTCACTAATAAACATTAACAAAATGTAAAAAAATACTATATTCGCTTTATTTAATTTTAAGTCTCTAGAATTTTTAAATTTATTCATAAACATTCGTAATTAAGCCCATAAATTCAGGTTATTTAAAACTATCCCTCCTAATCAATCCTTGCATTAAACATGTAATTCTTTTTAACAAAAACAGTTTAATGACAATTTCTTACTAAAAATACAGTTCATGAAGTGCAATTCTTCAAATGCAAATATGTATTTTTTAATTCAATTTGAGAATTTTTCGCCTAGTTCATGAAAAAATAATGGACATAAATAGCTGTGCTAGTTGCAGAATATTAACATGAACTCCACTGGACTGTGATGGTATCTTGTAATAACAATTTGTATAGCTCCACGTCCTGTAAAGTATTTGGACCTTGTGTTCAAGCTAATTAGATCTATCAATTCATTTAACTATTGCCAAAGGAGATAATAATTATTTTATTGTTTTAGGATGAAGTTCAGAACCGGTACTTTGGTTGTATCATCCGTAAAATCCATTTATATTGTAAAATAATATACCGCATTTTTTTCAGTTATATTTATATGATTAGAGAGATTACTTAATTTTACGAAAATTTACACGGTTAAAATTACGGTACATTAGATTGTTTTGTTTCATAGCACATTTCGGTAAAAATGGATTTTGCTGCAAAACGTACCGACCTCCTGAGTACCGGTACTTTTTATCGTAATTTGATCAGCATTTTTTTTCATAAAGTGCCTATTATTAATAAAATATCTATCGACACTTTTTTACATCTTAATTTAAAACCTCAAATATACCCAGATCTAATTTAAAACCTCGTATCTATTATTTAGATAAATTATTGTATATTACCTAAGATAGAATTGTAAGCACTGCCAACTTCACTTAACGTCATAACGAGCATATAAAGTGATATTCAGCTAAAAGTAATGAAATTTGGAGAAAACAAGCTATTTCATTTTACTATATTTGCCTGTTTAAAAGTTTCTTTGCATTTTTGACAGTTTGCGAACATTTTATACACTTTAAAAACGTTTTAAAAGAGATCTTCAATTCAATTTGAATAACATCAATATTAAGCAAAAGTATGATATTCTTCATATGGCTTGCCTTGAAACAAACATCAACCCGAAGCCATGGAACTATTGTACTGAGAAATTGTACAGAGAAACATTGCAGATTGCTTCATATGTATTGCCAAGATTCTTACAGTCAATTTAATAATTCATTTGCTTTGAATCATAGAACCAGTTGAAGCCACGGAACTCTCAGCTCATTGCAAGAAGAAGGAAGATAGTAAAATCTAACTTGTCTTTTGTAAAAGCTATTTCAATCCAAACTAGAATGGGATTTCTATAACCTGAGTGGAATTGAAAACAAGGTCATTTCGAAAAGAATTTTCTCCTTCGACACATTTTTCCAGACAATTGTCCGAAAGAGGACGTATAAGTCACCAGTAATAAAAGTACTTGATTTCTTTGAAATAATATCTCGACACTCAGTTTCGGAGAGAAGATAGTAGAATTTTGTAAAGTTTAGTTTTCCGCATATTCAAGTTTGAAGAGCGTTCCTACAAATGTGCACCATAATAATCCTGAATAATTAAGCAATCCTAACCATCCGACTCCTAAACCATCCGACAGAAAGCTATGAAACTTGGCATACAGATAGTTCAAAGCACGAGGAAGGTTTCTGTCGACATTAGAACATTCTGTGACAAACCGTTCCAGCGATATCAGCGAAAATCGAAATGGAATTTTCTGATTGGTTAAAAGTTAGCCATTGTTTTAAATTTTGCTTTAAACGATTCAGTTGTCAAATATCTTGAAGATACAACAGAGATATTTTCTATCTTATAGCTCGATTCTTTTAGAAAAGTAAATTACATATACTTTAATATTCAATTATAATTCGCTCAAGTTTCTTTATGTCAGGTGAGCACAAGCACGTAAAATCAACGAGAATAGGTTTCGTAATCATTAGTCGTATCACGGATTTAATATTGTGAAAACGGCTTAATAAAAATAAAGGTGAAAGCAAATTTCCTCCAAAAAATATCAAAATAACATTTAATTAGTAATGATGTTTGAAATTCAGCTTAGCAGTATGACGTAATGTAATATTTGCTAGATTCCTGCATCTGAGATTATTTGTATTATTGTTATAGTTTGTATTATTCGCGTGATATCATATTCTGTATTATTCTTACTTTACAATGACTGAAGATGGCAACTTCTATTATTTTTTATAGAATGTAATACGTTTGTAAGTTGTTTTTTAAGATGTCAAAGAGCTTTTAAAATTATTAATACGAGAAAAATTTTAATATTTTTTGAAAATACGTTTTATTTAACCCCTCAATTATGCCACCAAAGCGAAGTGCCATTGGTCGATCTACAAATCAAGCGAAAAGGAGAAGAGAAAAACGAGCTTCGGAAACAAGTGAGCAGAGACAAGCTAGGCAAGAAAGAGATGGAGATCACACTGCTCTTGCTCGAACATTAGAAACAAGTGAGCAGAGACAAGATAGGCAAGAAAGAGTTCGAGATCACACTGCTCTTGCTCGAACATTAGAGACAAGTGAGCAGAGACAAGATAGGCAAGAAAGAGATCGAGATCACACTGCTCTAGCTCGATCATTAGAAACGAGTGAACAGAGGCAAGCAAGGCAGCAAAGGAATCGAATTCGCGGGACACAGACAAGACGAACGATACATACTGATTTGAATTTGTGTGGTTTCAATTACAATCCCCTTTACAATTACAGTCTTCATCCAAGTGTAATTATTGGAAAAATGGATAAAAAGTGTACGTATTGTGGTGCTCTAAAATTTAAAAATGAAACACCAGGTATGTGCTGTGCAGGTGGAAAAGTAGAGTTACCAAACTTGCGTTCACCACCTGAACCATTACTAACTTTAGTATCAGGTGAAACAAGTCAATCAAAAAATTTTTTGAAAAATATACGCAAGTACAATTCATGCTTCCAAATGACATCGTTCGGAGCAACAAATATCGTTAGCGCAAATTATATGCCAACATTTAAAGTACAAGGGCAAATTTATCACCATGCTGGATCACTACTACCCTTGACAAATGCTGATCACAAATATCTTCAGATATATTTAATGGGAAATACTGACGAACAAATCAACAGACGGTGTCAATTGAATATGAGTACTAAACGAGAGATCGCTGAATTACAAAAATTGTTTGAACAGCACAATGAATTAATTAAATTATTTAAAACCGCCATTGAACAAATGCCTACTGACGATTACAAAGTAATAATAAAGGCAGATAAAACACCTATTGGTCAACATCGAAGACAATTCAACGCGCCAACGATCGATGAAGTGGCAATTGTCATAATTGGTGAAGAATTTACTTCTCGCGACATAATTCTTCATCGTAGAAATGGTGACGCCCAGAAAGTATCAGAAACGCATCGTTCATATGATGCATTACAATATCCCATTCTATTTTGGCAAGGAGAGGATGGGTATCATTTTAATATTAATATGAGAAATCCTACAACTAATGTGGACATTAACAAAAAGGTCAGTGCTATGCATTATTATGCATATCGAATGATGATTCGAGAGAATGCTGATAATCATATATTGAAATGCAGACAATTATTTCATCAATACATTGTTGACATGTATGCAAAAATAGAAAGTGAAAGACTCCTCTACATACGACTAAATCAAGTTAAATTGCGTTCTGAAGAGTACATCAATTTACGTGATGCAGTTGTAAATGATGGCAATCTCAGTGAATGTGGAAAAATGGTCATTTTATCATCCACGTATACAGGCAGTCCAAGACACATGCATGAATATGCACAAGATGCAATGACGTATGTTCGTGCATATGGTCGTCCAGATTTTTTCATCACATTTACATGCAACCCAGCATGGGATGAAATAAAGGATCTTTTATTAACTGGACAATCACCATCAGATCGTCATGATATTTCTGCACGTGTATTTAAACAAAAATTAAAATCCTTAATAGATTTTATTGTCAAACACAGTGTTTTGGGAGAGACGCGCTGTTGGATGTATTCTATTGAATGGCAAAAAAGAGGTTTACCACATGCGCATATTTTAATATGGATGATGGAAGAGATAACACCAAACAGAATTGATGAAATCATCTCTGCAGAAATACCAGACATTGAAATTAATAAAGACTTGCACGATATTGTCTCAAGAAATATGATTCACGGTCCATGTGGCTCCCTAAATACTAATTCACCATGCATGTCAGATGGAAAGTGCACAAAGCGGTATCCTAGAGACTTACTTGCTGAAACTATTTCAGGCAATGATGGATATCCACTCTATTGACGACGATCAACCGAAGATGGTGGAAAATCCATTAAACTAAAAGTACTCAACAATACTATTGATGTTGATAATCGTTGGGTAGAACCATATTCTCCATTACTACTAAAAACGTATAACGCACACATAAATGTTGAGTACTGCAATTTAGTGAAAGCTATGAAATATATTTGCAAATATGTGAACAAAGGAAGCGATATGGCAGTGTATGCAGTGGAAAATACAACTGCTTCTAACGATGAAGTCACTCAATATCAACTGGGACGCTACATAAGTAGCAATGAGGCTGTATGGCGTATTTTATCATTTTCCATTCATGAGCGATATCCAACGGTTGTTCATTTAGCAGTACATCTTGAAAATGGACAGCGTGTGTATTTTACATCAGAAAATGTACGTGCAAGAGCAATGTCACCACCGCCAACAACATTAACTGAATTTTTCGCATTATGTAGAAATGATACCTTTGCAAGGATGCTACTGTACTCTGAAGTACCAACTTATTTTACGTGGAATACATCATCAAGAAAATTTCAGCGTCGTAAACAAGGTAGAGCAGTACAAGGTCATCTAAATTTATATTCTACAGATGCATTGGGTCGTCTGTACACTGTACATCCAAATAACGCATAATGCTTTTACCTGAGATTATTATTAATCAATGTTCGGGGACCAACATCTTTCCAAGAATTAAAAACAGTCAATGGCCATGTGTGTGCTACATTTCGTGAGGCCTGCCAGAAATTAAGTCTCTTAGAAAACGATGCTCATTGGGATATTTCACTCGCTGATGCTTCTAATACAGCTCAACCACCACAGATACGTACACTATTTTCCATCATACTAACTACATGTTTTCCGGCTAATCCACAGGATCTTTGGGAAAAATATAAAGCCTATATGAGTGAAGACATTTTACATCGCATGCGTAGAATAAATGCTAATCCCAACATTCAATTTACATCAAATATATACAATGAAGCATTATTTTAATTGAGAATGCATGTTTGACAATAGCCAACAAATCACTGACAGAATTGGGAATGATTGCTCCAAATAGATCTGGTAATGACATTTTCGATCGTGATATGCAACGAGAAACGCACTTCGATGTTAATGAATTACAAACATTTGTTCGAATTAATCTTCCGAAATTGGTATTAGAACAACGAACAGCATATGACACAATTATAAATGCAATATCTAACAAGAGTTGTGGCTTATATTTCTTAGATGCACCTGCAGGTACTGGCAAAACTTTTCTTATTTCAATTATTCTGGCAACTATAAGATCACAAAATAATATTGCACTTGCTATTGCATCATCTGGTATTGCAGCAACTCTTTTGGACGGTGGTCGAACAGCACATTCAGCATTGAAATTGCCATTAAATGTGCAGGTAATTGAAACTCCAACATGTAATATTAGCAAAGATTCTGGGATGGGAAAAGTACTAAGATCATGTCAACTTATAATATGGGATGAATGCACCATGGCACACAAGAAATCATTAGAAGCACTCAATCGCACATTAAAAGATTTGAGAGGAAATGCGCAGCTCTTTGGTGGTTCACTCATTTTGCTAGCTGGTGATTTTAGACAAACTCTACCAGTCATATCCAGTTCAACACCAGCAGATGAATTGAATGCATGTCTCAAATCATCAGCGTTATGGCGGTATGTGGAGAAAATATTTTTAAAAACCAATATGCGTATTCAATTACAACAAGATGAATCTTCTGAACGATTTACAAAACAATTGTTAGATATTGGGAATGGTAAAATAGAAATGAACCAATCCGCACACTGTATTACATTACCAGAAAACTTTTGTCACATTGTAAAATCCACTGATGAATTGATTGCAAAAGTTTTACCAAATTTATAGCAGAATTATAAAAATAATCAATGGGTTAGTGAGCGTGCTAGATTGGCAGCCAAAAACATTGATGTGAATTTAATAAACTGTGAAATTCAAAATGAAATACCTGATGAAGAAACAACATATAAATCCATAGATACTGTTGTCAATCAAGATGAATCAGTTAATTATCCCATAGAATTTTTAAATTCATTGGATCTACCAGGAATGCCACCGCATATTTTACCTCTGAAAATTGGATCCCCAATCATCCTTCTACGAAATATAAATCCCCTGCGACTATGCAATGGGACTAGGCTATCAGTAAAAAAATTAATGAATAACATAATTGAGGCAACCATTTTAAATGGAAAACACCAAGGAGAACATGAACTAATACCACGCATTCCCATGATACCAACGGATACTATATTTGAATTCAAACGTCTACAGTTTCCAGTACGACTAGCCTTTGCAATGACCATTAACAAAGCACAGGGACAATCATTGTAAGTATGTGGATTAAATTTGACAAATCCATGCTTCTCACATGGACAGCTGTACGTTGCGTGTTCACGAGTTGGAAAACCATCAAATTTATTTGTTCTTGTACCAGGTAGGAAAACAAAAAATTTTGTATATTTACAAGCACTACTACCCATCAATCATCAAATATCATTCATTTCCTGATGATATCGTTTGCAATATTGTTTAATATCACAAATGAAGAAACATGTTTATTCTACCTTCAACTATGTATATCTACGTTTCATTATATTCAAATGACATATATGTAGGGATAATTTTATTATTAATTTCCATTTTGATGTATTGTTTACATTTGATCATTAATCACAGCAACGTGTGAACGGGTACAGCTAGTAGGAAATAAACGAGAGCCTGAATTTAATAATTATTTTTTTTTCTACAAAAAACAGTACTTTGTACTTTTAATATGCGTTACCCTTATTTTTTTACCGAATTATATCATTAGGTCATGAAATATATTTCGAAATTTCGAGCATCTTTTTTTACATTTTGTATATAAGAAATCTTACTTAGCAAGGTCTGTGAAAGATATTATTAGTTTCTTTTTCTTTCTACAAATTCATGTTTTAATTTTTTTCAACGTTAATGTGTGATGATGTTTCCGAAATGACAAGAAATAAGGTTAGTAACAAATAATAGGAGTATTATTTATTTCAAGAAAATTGAGGAAATAAAAAAAAAAATAAAGTGGTTTCAATTAGGTTAGTTCAGTACAAGTTCATTAAAAACTGGAAAATTGAAGCACAGTTAACTATTGATTGACCGGAATCGGATTATCCAGTTTGCTGATAGTCCAAACTGGGAGAGTTTGTGGCTCACTTAAATTAATTCGTGTAAATAAATTGGATTTGTTCTCTTATGATCATATACTATAAATATATCAATCCCCGTAATGCTTCGATGGAAACAAAGGGGTTCTCATTCACCGTTAGCATTGGCGAAAAAATCTTGCTGTGGGAGGGTTAATTGACTTCTAAACTGACTACTCAAGAGATTGTTTTCCTTCATATGGTAAACATTTAGAAAGCAAATAATTCTATGACGTCAGCACTAATGATAATACTTATGTTTTCCAAACAAAAGAAAGAAAAGAAAAACGTTTTTATTTTTTAAATTTATTCCAAAAGATTGGAATGATAAATACAGATGCGTGCCTCAAGATCAAAGATCTCAGCAATACACGACATCATTTGTAACCACAGAATTAAAAGTTTAAATTCCGTCCGGCTTTGACACCAAAAATATAAAAAAAGGACAGTATTTAATTAAAAATCACATGAATTTAAAAGAATCGTTTAGAATTTATCACTTTCCCGGAAAAAGTTTGAAAGCATTTTGTGACGGCACTTCGAGGAATCTTATATTTAATAACCCTCTTAATAACCAGCACCGCGTCAATAACCTATCTTAAAAAGTACACTAATGTCATTCTAGCCGACCGTGAAATTACTGTATAACTTCAAGTGCTAATTATCGGTTTTATTGATTTTTAACGGACTGAATCCTTGCTGGATTATTTTCAGTTGACTAATTGATTTTTCCTTACAGTTCGTGTTAAAAGAAACATGCGTAGCTGTCTTTGCATGTAATCTAAGTAGCATTAAATACTGTAATGAATGAAATAATGGTCTCTTTTTTAAATTTATTTAGTAGTTTTAAGGCTTATCTATTAGGAATAATTAGTGTAATGAAAATGTAAAAGTAATTTATTGAGCTGTCAGATTCTGGAAGTTGATATTTTTTATCAGATACTTTTAGAGTCATTGAATAAATAAAACTGACTCTGCCCTGAAAAATAAAACTGACTCAGCCCTAAAAATAAAAAGTATGGTCATGACTACCAGAAAATAGTAAAGTTTACCTTGTTTCTGGCTTTTATAAAATTAACGATAAAGTATGATTATATAATATGTGATGATATTTGGTAAATGTTGTAAAATTTGGTAATTTTATCATGATACCACAAATCATGGTAAAAAAAAAACATTCGGATAAATTTACTGTTCAGTTTTGTACGGTTTACTAAATGCGTGGTAATAACAACTATAATTTGAAAGAAACAGAATTTCCAGTAAACAGTTGCCATATGAAAGGAAAAAGTGCCAAATGAATGGTTTAAATACTGTATATTTTTTTATTTATTCACCAGAATTACGCTTTTTGCACCAGGAATGCTATCACCATACAGTACGGAATTTTACCTGATTTTTTTTCTCTGTTTAAAGCTAGTAACAAAGTAATCTCTCAATACTCTTTTAAGGAAGTTTAATTCGTCAACGGACAGTTGAGCTAAAGAAATTGTGATTAAAGTGAACACTTTGCTACATTTTAACTAGGGGTAAATGTATACACTTATGTGACGGCACATGAGTGAAGGATGTTTTAATTATCCGAAAAAGTAATCAAACTTACACTTTTGAAAATAAACCATTTTAAATATTTTAATCAAAATTCTCTTGCTAAAATCATTAAATAAGCTTAACTAATTATTTTTATACTGCATCAAACAAATATATATATTAAAATGCACTAAATCATTGTTAATATATCACAAACTGGGTTAATACAATACAATTAAAGAAAGATGTGTTTGAAAGTTTGAAATGCTACAATAGTTTCATTTGAAATTTCAAAATTATAAATGGAAGAAGATAGCACCTTTTATTAAGAATGTACGTCTGTCATTTCTTTTATTCGAAAAATATTAAAATATTCTAAAAGAAATCATGAAGTGTTCGAAACTTATATCAAGTGTAAACGCTTGAAGACTGTTCAAAATTTAATATCAGTGTTTTAATAAACCTTTGAATGTCTTGAAGTCGATTTCCCGTTTTGAAAGAATATCATCCGGTATTCGAAATTGGATATTAAAAAAGAACGAACTTTCTTGAAATGTTCGAGGAGCCATTTTATCAAACACTTATATTCAATTTATCAATGACACTTCCCCAGAATATGAAAATTTCTGAACAATTTGCATTTCCAAAGAAATTTCAATGCGTGATAACTATATTCTGTCACTTAAAATTATTCCAAAGATATCTTATCTCATTCCACTTAAAAGAACACAATTCAAATGTACGTAATTTATTCTGTTGTATGCATAATTGTTTAGTTTACAAGATTCAAACTACATTTTACTTATTGTTGATGCATCAATGAAACCAAATGATGTGATATCCATAACAAAAGATTTTAATGTTTTGTTATAAAATGTTAAAATAACATTAAGCAATTTTAATGTCAAATCTTTGGTTTTTATTTTAAGAAGAACATAACGTCATTTTAAACCTTTAAAGAATAAAAACACTGCAGATAGTTTCAAATGCACATAACGGAACGCCAGAACAAATTTAGTGTTACTTTCTGGACTTAAACAAGCAAAGGTAAAGCTTCATTTAACATTCTATTTGAAATTTTATTTATTAAAAGACTTTTAGAAATTAAAATTTTAAAAAATACCAAATTTTTTGGAAGTAAATATTTTTAAAATTTAAAATTTTGTAGGGAAAGAAATAAAACGAGTCTTTGAAGTTTTGCAAAACAAGTGATATATTATCATTATGTAGAAGTAGTTTTACGAAATTTGTAAAATATAATAGTTTCACAGAATAATCATCTATTTCAAGAGAAGATTGAAGAATATTTATTTTTGTTCATAAAAAATAACAAAAAATTATTTAGTAAGTAAATAACACACTAAATATTTACTAGTAGCACAATTTTTTTTAAATTATTTGAAATTAAAATTTCGTATTTTCATTAAAAAGAGCATCTGTCATTGTTTGCTAAAAATAAACAAACTTACTCATTGCGTTTCTCACTTCAAAATCTAAGTATTTCTAACTATTTAGAATCAAACAATGTTTTATAAAAACAATTTTTTTGTTATTGACTGTATTTATGTAACTATATTACATAATATGTAATTATAACTATTATTTCGTCTGTTATTGCAGAAATGTCACTAGTAATGACAATCGAAACTTTTGAATTTTAATTAATTTAATCTTATTAAAATTATTATATTAGGCACACTTGTACTTCCACTAAAAAGCAATAAGCCAAATCAAAAAGAATCAAAATGAATAAGTAAATAAATCTAAAGCCAATGGCTTTCAAAATAATGAAGCAAGATTAAACTTGTTTCTAAACTGATAATTTAAACTTTAGTGATTCGGTTATGTATTGCTATTATTATTTTTTTTTGCAGTTTCAGACCATTCTTAAAAAAAATAATTAGTTTGTAAATGCATTGTAATAACATTATTTAGAATACTTTCCCCATTATGCACTTCTGTTGCTTCTCTGAGCAAAAATAACTACATTACATAATTCCATTTCCGAATTTCAATATTCAAAGAAATTTCCAAAATTGGTAGCACATCATCTCCAAGAAAATGAAAAGAGTTTTGAGAACGTTTTTCCTCACTCCTAACTTGTCACTACATCGTTGTGTTGATGGATATTTAGCTAAAATAGAACTTCCTGAAATGGCGTGTAACATAACAAAAGGATTTTTTTTAAATAAACATTATTTTGATTGTAAATAACCTTAATTTGTTGTACTTTTATCACTATGCACTTCTGTTCCATCTCTGAACCACAATAACTATACTACATCGTTCCATTACCAAATTAAAAATACGAAAAGTAAGTTCAAAAATTGATATCACTTTGCCTCCAAGAAAACGAAACGCGATCCAACTTGTTTCTTCCCCTCATAACCTAACCTTAAATAGTTGTTCTGATGAATATTTAGCTAAAACAGAATTTTTTACAATGACGTCAAACATGACAAAATTCATTTTTTGAGTATAAAAATCATTTTTATTGTAAATGGACGCTAATAACACAAATTTGATATACACTTAATATTACACACTTCTGTTCTTTCTCTGAACAACAAGAGCTACACTACATCGCTTCATTACGAAATTATAAATATGCAAAGAAATTTTGAAAATTGATAGCACATAGCCACAAAGAAAACGACACGGGTTTAAACGTGTTTCCTCCCTCTTAATTCAACACTAGATTGTGTTGAGGACGATTAGAACTTTCTAGAATGACGACAAACATAATGAAATAAAAATTTATAAACATAATAATTTTGATGGTAAATGGATAGCAATAACATCAATTTGGTACACACTTACCACTATGCACTTCTGTTCTTTCTCGTAACAACAATGACTACACTACATCGTTCCATTACCAAATTATAAATATGCAAAGAAATTTCGAAAATTGATAGCACCTTGCCTCCAAGAAAATGAAACGGGATCAAACGTGTTTCCTCCCTCATAACTCAACCTTAGATGGTTGTGTTGGGGAATGTTTAGCTATTTGAGAAACTTTCTGGAATGACGTCGTTTTGACTTACCTCTCGCATTACTACAAAGATTAATGCCAAGGAAACCTTAACATTTGACGACAGATGCTGTTAGTGGGTGGAGATTAAAGGTTAAGACTCACTGGTAGTTAATCTCCCACTCTGGAAATCCTGGAGGAATAAATGGATGAGGGCAAAGACTTGCGGTGAGAAAGATACGCTTTTTGACAAAAGGGTTCCGGCCTCCGGATTTGGGAATTGGGGGGAAAAGTCTTTTGAACCTTTGAAGGAGTTTGGAGTTCAGGTTACGCTTAAGACCATTTGTTACGTACGCTCTAATTAGATGAGTAATTTTTATTATCTTCACTACAATGGCATTTATTTAGTATTTGTCAATTACTCTGGATTAAGAATATGTAATTTTTAGATTGAATAGGTGGATTGGAGTTATTAAGAATGAGATTGGTTCTTAAGTTTGGTTCTCCATGTAATTCTTCTACATTTAACTTTCTTTTGTTGAATGCGTATTCAAACAGAAATCAGTTACTAAATAACATATAGACTTAACAAATTTCAAGCATTATAGAAAATAATACAATGCATTTAACAATGGATTTATGATAAGAATAAAATAAATAGAATACTACACTGAGGAAAAAATAATGTTCTAATATACTAGAATATGGATAATTTTCCATTTTCCGTGTTTCTGACTCTTTGGGAAAACCCATAAGCTCTGCAGCTTTCACCGAAACACTTTGATAATTATTTTGGTTGAAATTAACAATGAAATATGGTTTTATAAAATGCGATAAAATTTCCTAATTTTTCCATCATACCATGGCAGGTCATGGAATCAAAACTATTTATACGGCTAATTATTCTTTATATATATATTGTTATTGCAGAAATGTCACTAGT